>NW_020451268.1:0-21205 GCF_003343035.1 Apteryx rowi
CAGTCCTTCCAATTAATAACGCAGTAATCGACGGTTTCAGGTTATCCTTTCTAAATTAGTAATCGCATTATTTTAATGGATGTTACTAATCCAAGAACTTGTGTGAGGAAATAAACATCTTTTTTATTATTATTATATTACTGTCTCAGTCGTTGCTATCGAACCTTCATAGCATGACAGCGTGACAGTGCTCCAACCACAAGGCTACTATATATAAAGAATGAGATGCCACATTTCATTGGCAAATGAAATCCTACTGGTGAGTGCTGCAAGTTCACAGCAAACTGACTTAGGTTTAAGAATGCCTGGTTTCTGCATATAGAGTGGGCTAAAATACAAGCCACCGAATCAGATGAGCACTGTCCTCCATATGGACAGAAGCAGAACTTCGGATGCCTACYAGTTTTAAACAAATTTAGTAATGTTAACAGAATCAATAGTTAAATAAGAGCATTTTAGATCAAAATGTTGCACTCCAAAAGCTACATTCTCCATGAAGTCTGGTTTACACACTGATCATTCCAGAATCTAGGCTTAGAGCTGTAGGAGGGCAAAAATCTATAGCTGTCAACACAAGGATAAATGCTATTTCATGTACACCAGGACAAACCAGAACACACGTACGTGTGTGTGTGTGTGTGTGTGTGTGTATGTGTGTATGTATAAAAACATATACATATAAATTATATATAAATATATTTATATATAAAAAGTATTGTCTGATTTATCCAGCTTGCAGGAACCAAACAGAAAAAAAAATTAGAAAAAAATGAGAAGGCCTATCATGCATTTTAAGTGGAAAACAGTTAGCAATGCCCACAACCAAAAAAGACCAGAGGAAATGAAAAACAATGATAATATCTGGAGCCTGTCCAGCGGATATTAATAATGTGTTATCTTAGTTTCTAAACAAATTGCCCACTAAAGAAGTTAGTGCATTGCTATCAGTAAACAGATTTGAAGAAAAGTTATAAATATGGGCAAGAGCTGCCTTCCACACCTTGCTAAGAAGAGAAGAGCAAGTCTAACAACAGAATGAAAAGGTTTATCCAGTAACTTYGGTATGAATGCATCATTCCTATCCAACTGGCTGGGTGACAATTTCTCCCTTGTCTATTTAAAGCATTGTCTTATTGTCAATAACTAAGCAAACTCATCTGATGYGGGCAGAAGAGGCCTAACAGTCCCACATCTTGCTCTTCAGCAAGTTTCCTAGGACTTCAATCATTCTTGGAAATCCAGTGAAATTCCTGCCACATACTTTCCACTTAAGACTGGAAGCTTTGGCAGCAATGAGGCATAGAGATTAAAAGATGAAAAAAACCTTCCAATGAAATGCATTAACGTTCAGCCATCATATGGTTACCAAGAATACAAACCATGAATATAATATTTAGAAGTGTGATGCAAAAATGAAAAAAACAAATTCAAACAACTTAGTAATCCAGTCTCTAGCCTTTAACTGATTTGTAAAAGTTTAAAATCCTCATCTCTGAATACATTTGATTACTGAATTTGGCTTCTCTTAAATCTCAATATTTAAACCTGGTTAACACTTTTAATATTTCTTAATGCATCATCATGTCATGTTTCCTTGAAGAAAAAGTATACTGTTGGAACAATTTCCTGTATGAAATTACTGAGTACCAAGAGAACAATCACTATTTAACTGTAATAAAATGACACATTTCAGCAGCATGACCAAAATGCTTATGCTGGATCAAAACAATATTTGATTGAATGATCACAACTTGTCTTTTTAGGAGTGTATCTCTTGTGTGTTTTTTAAGATATTTACATGCAATTTTTGTGTCAGCATATTTCATAAGCATTTTGCCTCAAATTCAGAACAACTACTCATAGAAAAGAGTAAGTGGAACAGATTCAGCACTCCTATCTGAACAGGCTACTCATTGAGCAAGTCACATTTCAGCATGAGTGAAGTTAGAAGAATCTAGTACTTGCTGAGCAGTTCAGAGAATATGCAGGAGGAATCTGTCTGTTAATGAAGTTTTATGTGCCATTAACAGCAGTTCTATGTAAGGCATATGGCTGGTAGCTGATAAGAAGAAATCTTACCAACTTCAGTCATCCACCACCAGGAAGAATGATCCACTTTGAACTGATTTTTGCAATAATTAACTACTATCATCACAGCCTGAAAGCCTTCTTACAGTATAACAACAATATAAACAGTTGACGAAAATTTAAAAAATTTTTTGGAAGTAAGGTCAGAAAGGTACAAACATAAGAGCAAATAAAGTTTTGGTTCTTCATGCTTTTATAGTAAAGCATTGCATTTAATATCATATTAACCTGTTTATACATCCCATTAATTCTGTTAGTCTAGTTGTTGCAGCAAAGAAAAAAAATCTTCTAGGAATGATATTTCAAAAAAGTACTGCAAAGTAACATCTCAAAGAGATTGCTGACTACAATAAAAGCTAGAATAAATAAAAATCCCTGGAAATTTACACCCTCTTCATTTCAAAAGACACCTTTTAATTGGTTTTATGTTCTCATATGCACTTTTTCTATCCCAATTAAAAAAAAAGTTTAATCCAGAAAGATACTAATTTTATTCCAGAAACTGCTGTAATTCTACTTCAGCAAACAACATTGCCTTTGTTTTCTAAAGCACACTGTTCAGGTCGAAATGAGATGGGGTTTCCATTTAAGTCACCAAGATGTGTAATGTTACGCTGGATGTGAGGTATGCATGTCTAGCTGACTTACTTTTGACTGGCTAGACAGAAGGATAGAAGGTAAGGAAGTTCACTAACCACATGCATCTGCAACTTCAGTTGGTAGTTGGATATGAACTGGACTTGCTACAAGTTGCACAGCCTACATGTAAAGAATACTCAGAATGATAAAGGAGGAACAATCCTCAGTGTTCTCTAGGCCTGTGAACATGCCCTAAACTGCTTCAGACTTTGCAGTGAGATCAAGCCTATGGCCCCACCAACATCAATAAAGTAGGTAGCAAGTTCATTAATTTCTCAAAGAACCTGATCTCAGGCAGAATCTGAACATATCTAATTCACACCTGAAACTCTCTCACTGAAAGGAGGCACAGAGGATTTACTTTAAAAACATGCCTGAAAGCTAACCCCACTTATTATAGCTGTGTGCATTTGTACACTGTTCTAAAGGCTAGAGTGTTTGGCCAAGTACGGAGACATGGATTCAGTGCAATCTTTATCAGCCTGGGAGTATTCAAGCCCTGCTTCTCATGGGGAATCCCTGAAACCATACCCTATAAACTACAATCAATAGGTGTGCCTGCACTACCTTAACCATAACTATGCCAGTGTGTAAATAAAAAAAAATAACAAAATGCAGCAATATCAATGGAGCCAGAAAGAATGCAATACTTTGTAACCTAGTGACTACATTCACATTTTACTTTTTTACTGTCATAATTTTTAAGGACCATGTACATAACCCTGATTGAAGAACCAGTATACAGAAGTAGTCATCACCACTATCTCCTCCTATAGCTGAAGTCAGCACAGTACTTTCCCAGGACACCTATATTACGAAATGATGTCAAATTCTGGATACAGAGTGGACAGCACAGCTTTGCAGTTCTGACTCTAGCATCCAAACTCCAAAGAAGGACAAGATTTCAGACATATCCTTCTGCTTTTTTCTTGCCTAGCTCAAGATAACTGACTACACAGTGTGCGAGTGTCGCAATCCATGGTGAGATGCCCAACTTCTTTAACTGTCTAACTTGCTCTACAATTGCCTAACCTAGCTGTTGCTTGAATTTCTCTCTTAGAACAACTACCTAAGCATCTGCAATTGTTTATTTTATTCCTTCACTGAATCCCACTCTACATCTTCTAGGGTATCTAGAAAAGCATATGTCACCTCTTCCAGTCAAAACAGATTTCTACATGTATTCAAATACCTTCTGTATACTGTCAGATAACCTTGATAAAATAGCGTATGGAAAGCTGAAGTATTTCCCCAAATCTTATCTGCTCAGTTTTATCATTCCCTGTATTAACCTACATTGCAGAATCTGAGTCTCTACTTAGGTCTTTTATAGAAAGATGAAGATTTACATAAAAATAATAGGATTAAAAGTAAAAATGATTAATTTTCATATTTTTATTATTTTAGTACTCCAGCAAATTATTAATTCTGGATCAAATGTAATTTAGATTTAGTTCTATCTTACTACTAAAAGTAGAGGAGGGTCATATAGCATTGATGCTAACTAAAGAAGGCAAAAGAACAAAATATTTTAACTAATAATTTGGAGCATTGAAGTCAACAGTAGAGAAAGACAGAGCACCTACAATTATCAAGAAAAGCTTAAGTTGTGGCAACCAAATAAATACCTTCCACACTTTATTGTTAAAATAACCATGTTCCTCAGCATGGTGAAGAAAAACTCTTGCAATACAAATGTAATAATTATTCTAAACAGACTCTTAGAGGATAGTGCAGTTCTGAATTAAGAGTTTAACTCTATATTCAGAATGTACCTGAGCCATTGACAGGATCTAAGCAAGGAAATATGTGGAAAAAAAGCCTGCATGTGTAGCTAGCAGGACTAGATAACACGCAGTGCTAAGGGAATTAGCTAATCAATTAGCTGAACAACTGTCAATTACTTCCATAAGTTGCAGAAAACAGGCTAAGTATCAAAGAGTTCATAAAAAAAAAAGCAAACTTACCAAATGTTTATAAGTTATTAAAACAAAAAGCAAAACTAAAACTTAGACTTTAGTTAGCTTTTTACTATATTAGCTGCATTTTTTGCTTTATAAGCTCAAAAATCTCCTTTGAAAAGACACACACATTAGCTCAGGCATCAAAACATGCACAACAAAACCTAGAAAAATTAAACGCAAGTGAAAATATACAGGATTCAGGACCAGACCCTGTCTGAGTTGGCCTTTGTAAGGCAAATGAAAAAGGAAAGTAACTGAACATCCTCATTTTCTAGCAGTATGACAGATAGCAATGGTGATACAAAATTACGAAAAAGACGAATTTGAAACAGAGCAGAAAGTGGTGTCTATCCTTAAAGCAGCAGATGCTATAGCCTTCAGCAACTCTGTGAGCTCAAGATGCAGTTCCACAAAGAGAAAAAGTAACAGAACAGCAAAATTAGGTTAAGAACTGCTACTGCTTAAGTGGAAGATGACAAATTTAGGGTATTCCAAACTGGTGTGTAAGAAGCAAAGATCAAAAGAGAATAAAATCCTAACAGTAAATCCTGTTAAAGGGGAGAACAGTCTCCCCGAAGAAATGATAGAAGTCCTGCCACTTTAGAAACCATAAAAAAAAAGAGAGAGAGAGAGTAGTGTCATGAAGACGACTGTATTGACAAGGTGCAAATCTTCTCCATCTCAAATGCCTGGGATTATTTTTTGTAACCAAAAGATTGCCAGGTGTTTTTGAATTCTTTCTTAAGATAAGTAAATTCATAGTTGCACTGAATGGATTACTTATTTTTCTCAGAATATGAAGGACTTTCTGCACTGTAGTAATAGCATACGAAATATGAGTCTCTTCATTTGAAATGCTGCTTTGAGGAGCACATTACAAATATCTTTCAATTTATTTCTTGGCACTCTCTTGTTATTGCAAGTTTCAGCATTAAAAATCAGAATGGTGATTAAATTTTATACATATACTATATATATATGTACACATACACACCACATATTAAAGATATAATATCAATGAATAGCATAAGATGAAAAGATGAACAATACTTTTTATTAGAATTACTTCCAGATTTATTAGATCAAGAGGAAAAGGCCTTAAACAAATACAAAATAAAGTCACTTTTTTAGTTCTCATCACTAGCTTAGCCAACAAAATTTGAACTTCAAAGCACTTTTAAAAATGAAATCAATAAATTCAAAGATTCAAAATAGTAACAAAAAAACATGCTTTCCCCCCTCTAATTATACCCTCTGATTTTTCCAGAGCACTTAGAATTCGAGCAGATACCATCTTTATTTTCCCTGTGGTTGCACAGAATGTGCTGTATAAACGGTTATAGAACAGAAGAGGGGAAAAGATCAGTTAAGCCACTGATCTGTCTTATGACAGCTAGGATGCCAAATGGAGACATCTGAGACAGAAAAAAGTTTCAGTAATCCAATTACATGAACACTATCAGGCTGTTCTAAGGATCCTCTACTTAATTTACTGAATACAATCACTATAGACATTTCCATTTTCTATACAGACTTGTTAAAATAAGAACTACTAGTATATTTTGTCAAACTTCTCTAAAATTTTAGTTACTTTGGGAGAGTAGAGAAAGGGATACAGAGGATTTTGCTGCTCACAAAAATCAGCAGAAAATAAACAATTCTTGCAAACACCTTTCTCCCCCTGATTTTTAGGATAGAGTAGAAGAAAAAAATTTCAGAATTGCATTCAAAGGATTTTACATTTTCAGGTATGACTTACTGCCATTATTTCACTTCAAACCCAGGACAGTTATTTAAAAGCTTTAAGTATTGATTGAAACATCCTCTTTTCCCCCTATTGCAACAAAAGAAAAAATGGAAAATTACATAAATGAATACAAATACCCCATTTTAAATACACCTTTAACACTACTTGAAACTGAACCTACAGTCAGGACTGAGTTTCCCTTCAAAGATTCAACCTTTGCCTCATCTTAATTTTTAATAAGGCTTTTAACAGGGAGCCTATACTTGGTGTAAATGCCAAACATTTTCCTGCATGCTCGTTCAAAAGCAAAAACATGACATGCTCCTCAGTCTGGAGACCAAACACAAACTTTCAATGATTAAAAGGTCAAATAGGCTTTATATTCAAGTCTAATGTTAAACAAAACTTTAAAAGATAAAGAGAGGAAACTAAAGTTTTGCTCATCACTATTTTGTTAAAATAGTATCAGAGATCCTGAGAGACTCAAGAATCTGTACCTTATACTACATGTCGTTGAATCCATGCTGAACACTCCTAACTCTTCATACATCTTTTCCCTTTTCTTTATCCAACACTGATTATTTGCTCAGTGTTGAAATAAATGGAATTTCCAAGATATTATCAGTAACAATTTCCTCTACAGAAGGCTGTTTTTCTAACATTTCCTTCTTTCTTTTTTTTTCCCATCGCCACTGGCTCTACCACATGCTTCTCACCATTTCTTTCTTTAAACTAAACAGACAGGAGCATTGATCAGAAGAAAAGAATGCAACAGACACTGAAAACAGTGTCAAGAGACAGAGGAAAAAGCAAAAGTAGCAGCACCTCTTCCATTTTGGAGAAGCAGGGTCTAAAGGCAGAAGGTCTTGCTGCACATTTTGCAGGTCTAGATCTGTAAAGGTGAGAATTGCTACATTTATGGTACAAAAACAAGTCAGACTAAGAAAAGGATTTTAAAACAGAATGCACCATCCCAGCTGCCAGGAAAGGAATACAGCAATAATCATCAAGAACTTGGAAAAAAACAAGAAGAAAAAACAAGAAGAGCTCAACACGTAAACCCAAGGGAAAACAAGAACACATGATGCAGCAACAGAAGATCCTGCCTATCTACCCCAGTTGATTTCTGATAAAACATAGAAAATTACATTCAGGACTGACGATTCTCCCAGGAAATTTATTACATTCAATACTCAAAGCCTAAGGAGGGGGAAAAAAAAAGTCACTTCCATTTATAGGGGGGGAAAAAAATCCTGGAAGAATTGTCAGATGGAATCTTTATTTCCTGTCTAAGTGCAGAGGACTATGCATCAAAGAACAATCTATTCTCCCTGGTCACAACAAGGACAAGAAATAACTGGCTCAAAAATACGGTGATTCAACACAGAGAAATCTGGGTTAGATCATTAGAAAAAAATCCTTCTAGCAATAAAGCACTGTAATAGGTTACTTAGGGAAGTTGTAGGATCACCAGCACTGAAGGCTTTTAAGGGCAAATCAGATAGACATCTGAACAGGAACAATAAAAATATAGCTGAGTTTTGGGATAGAGAATCCCAATGTCTAATGACAGAGTTGAAAGGACAGTATTCTACRATTTGTCACAGTTATCATAACTTCTATACCCAGTTGGGAAAGGGGTGAGGGTAGTAGGAAGGGGAAGGCAGAGGTCAGTGACAGGGATAACTGTCTTTAAATACTTCAAAATTACTCAGGCAAAATAAGCTATTACAGAAGCAGCTGAGTTACTACAGAATAAGATTAAAAGAAGATACTGTTGAGGTATAACGATGTTGCTGAGTACATTTAGGCCTAACAAAATACTTACACTAGATATTTACACTTGAAAGAAGCTGATACAAGTCAGCATGCATAGCTTCCCCGTGTCTAAACCAGAAGTAATGACTAACTTGCCCACAGAAAAGAGCTACTCCAATTACATTTCAGTGGTTTAACTGAGCTTCTGAATTGTCCACCCAAAAGCTCAAAAATAAACCTTATCCTATATCAGAAATGCTTTTAACATTGCAAAAGCAACATTTTCCATCTATGTGCTTTAGTCAAAAAAAAAATTCTTATTTATCTGTTTGGACATAATAATGATGAATGATAACAAATGAAGCAACATGAAATGTAAATTGCTTATGTGAAGTAATTTATAATAAAAAGCCAACTGGCATATTTTAAGAGATAATATTCTCCTCCTGATTCCTTTTAGGTTTTAGTAGTTTCAACTATATAGAAGTCATGTGTGTGTGTATATAAAGAGCATCAAAAGGACTGGGAACATGCCTTAGAAGTCTGTGGTACAGAAAATGCCCATATATTAATAAAATTACATTATCTCAGAGATTGTGAAAACAGTAAATTATTCTTTTCTCAGGTTATGAATATGGTGTTCAGTCATATGTTGCTGTTTACAGAAGCAGGAAATCGTTTGTTTGCTTCTTTTTAAATAAAGATACTGCAGATCATCAGAATTAAAATCATAAAAGCAATCTTTCCAAATTCAGTTCTCTCTTAATCATGAATCAGGAGAGAAAGTTACAGTGTTGCTCTTCCTCTTGCTAATTTCCAAATTATTGCATTTTAACCTTGGTGCTTTTAAGAAAAAGGTCCAACATTTTCTACTTATCTCTTCAGCAGCAAAGGCTGTCACAGGTGTCCACAACACAGAAGAGCAAACAACAAGATTAAAGAAAAGCAATAAGAATGTTTGTATGTTTATATATTCATGCTGCCATTCTAGAATTATAACTTCAATCACACCAGATGATTTGCTGTCAAATAATTTAAATCTCTAATGATCCTTTACATTCTTAGAAATTTAATCAAATTTAAGCTGAAACTCAGCTGCTTTCACTAATTTGCTACAGAAGGAGATTCTTAAGTTATAAAGCAAAATATTTTTAATGATAGGTCAATACATTTCAATAATTTAAGAATTTATATTTTCCTCTCTAAAAACAGTTATAGTATTTCATGATCAGTACAATGAATCTGTGCCAGAAAGGCCAGTTTTCTCTAGTTTTCTCCATTCAGCTCTTTCTCTGCTAGCCTAAAAATTTCTTCGAAGCATCTAATAGCTGAACTCAATCCTCTCTTTTCCAAAAAGTCATTATTTCCATCTTCCAGACTCATATAACTGATCCAGACAGCACTCATGACTTGCACTTTATGCATACTTTTCTATGTAGTCAATGCTTTAAAAGAAAATAAATAAATAATAAAKCCCTGCCTTCGCTAAGGTTATGTCCTTTGCTTAAAACCCCTATTCCAATACCTCAAGTCCTCCTCATTTTTGAGGTATTTCATTTTGAAGGACTTTTCAAGTATTCCATGTTCTCAAAAAAGTTGATTGGGAAAGATGTTTTCTTTCTCCAGTCCTTAACCTCTCCTTCCACAGCATCACCCCTGACACATACACACACAAAGCAAGCTAGAAAGAAGAAACTGAGATATGACTTCTTTTTATCTCCTGAAATAGACACTTTAACCCTATTAACTTCCCTCTTGTAGTGTTCATTTTGAAACATTTCACTGTATGTTCAGCCATTTTTCTGACTTCCATAAAAACTATGGCAATCTTCTCAGTTTTTGCATGGAAGAAATTAGGTTCATTTTACTCATTTTACCTCCATCATTTTCCTCTTCTTCCACTATGGTTCTGGACAGTATTCTGAAAAGGAACCTCCCACAGTACAAAATTCTGTGCTTTTTCAATTCATATAATCTTTCTCACAATATTTTTTAAATGTTATTTTTAAACTCCTTACTCTAAGGAAGTTCAAATTTCACCTCTCACATATACATATATATAATGTATGTAAATATATATATATGACAAACTATGACAAGTTTTAAATATGAGATTAGAAAAGAGACAGGCTTCAGCTATAACATATATAATAGACACACACAGACATTCATAATGTATGCTACAGTGAATAAAACCCTGAAAAAACACTATAGTATGTTCTCTTAAACTTGCATTTAGAGAGAAGCCACTTACAATGTTGCACTAATTTCTGTAATACGTAGTTGCAGATATAAGTCTGCATAAAACCGGTAAGTGTTCTGACTGTATGAGCAGTATTTAGTCCATAGAATTAATGAAGAAATATAAAATGTTAATGAAAAATGGAAGTAAAAAGATGCAGAAGACTGAGAAGTGTTAGTTAACAAATCACATCAGTTAAAAGGAAGAAACTGAGTAATGAGCTTTTCAGAGCAGAGAGAAATACCAGCCTGAATGGCTAGGTACCATCTCTGCATCTCTGCAATAAAACTGGAAAACATGATAGAAAGCATCTGTAGATGTCCATTTTAATTTGCCATTATTGACTATTAGGAAAGGATTCCATTTAAGAAGAAAAAAGATTATTTCAGCTATCTTGCTAGCACAGCTGCCATACCACAGGAAAGCGCCAACAGAAGTTGCAATGCCAGCAAGAGAGAATCAAGTGTGTCAAACAATAAACATATTTAACTTACTAGCTTTTTGGTTTTTAATAAAAGTTTTGGGGAAAAAAAGTTAATTATAGCAGCAGAAGAGCAACGCATCACTCCCTACTGTTTCCAGATGCATAAAATTATGGTGTATAGAGAGAGAGAGAGAAAAAAGAGCATCTAGAGTTAAGGTGTTCATTTTCTCCACTGGTACACAAGTGTTTTACTTCAACAACTATGATTATTATTTAACTTGATAAGGCCACAAAATCAGACCACTATTTAGACATTTAAAGAAAGGATTTTACAGACTAACTTTGGGCTTTTACTTCCTTGGCCTATAATTAATAGACCACTTATTTCTTTAAATAAAATCAAAACCAAAAAAATGTTTTTGACCAGTCTGCTTTGTTTGAGCAGCTAATTTAAAGAGCTGATTTGTTAGCAGAACTGTTCTTTCCCTCCCCTCCACCACCATGAAGCACAAGTTCTCTAGCAACACCAAAAACAGATTAAAAAAAAAAAATCTTAACAAGAAATGAAGTACTACAACAGCGTGTACTTATTCAGTCCTTAAAAGATCCTCTTCTTCCCTAAATTAAGTCAAAGAAAACTATGGAGATTCTAGGCATCGGCCTAGCACTGGGCATATGAGAACTTAAGCTGAATCTGGGTGCAAGCTACAAAAAAAATATATATATATATATATATATAAAATAATAATAATCTCTAGTAACATTAAAATCTGAAAAGGGAAAATATTAAACAACCACATGGAAAAGCAATTTGTTGCACACTTCCATATCTAAATATCAAAGTTGTTGAAAATACACTGCTGCTACTAAAACCAAAACAGACCTGCTCTTCCCTCCGTCTCGCTTACCCAGAACACACCTTGAACGTAATACCCATATTGCTAGTCACAGCCAGGACTCGGTGTGATCGCTTCACCGTTATTTATTGACTCTGGGCATTTACTTCAGTTGCCACCATAAACACGCGGTTTAATTTTATTCCTCACGCCCGCCCGCGAGCGCCCTGCCGCGGGAGCGCCGCCGCGGGGCCCAGGGCGGCGCGGCTCCACGCGCTCGGCAGCAGCGCGCCCGAGGCCGGGTCGCTGAGGGGGCGGGTAACGGCCTGCCACGGCACGACACGGCACGGCACGGCACGGCCCCGCCGCCCCACGGGCGCCCCCCTCAGGGCCGGGGAGGGAGAGGAGCCGCCGGGCAGGAGGGCGGCCCGCGCCGGGGCAGGGGCGAACAGCGCCCCCTCCGCGGGGCACCGCCGGCGTCAACGGACGCGGCGGAGGGGGAGGCGAGCAGGGCCGGCAGCCGCAGCCCCTCAGCCGGGCGCGGCGGCGAAAGAAGGGAATGTTTCTACCTCCTTCTTCTTCTGTCCTCCCCCGAGCTGGCCGCAGAGGAGGAGGAGCAGGAGCAGCAGCAGGGAGAGGCAGCTCCCGGCCGGCAGGTGCAGCAGCCGCCGCGATGCCCTGGTGCCCAGCGCCATGTTCCCCCCACCGCCAGTCCCCTCCGGAGACTACCTGCGGCACCGCTGCCCACCTCCTCCCTGCTGATTGGGCGCGGGCGCGGGCCAATCGGAGGCGCTCTGGAGCGCGGCGGCTCTTGGGAGATGTAGTTCTTCTCGCGCTCGCCTCACCGCGTGCCTCCCGGGACGCTTCGAGGCCATTTCGGCGGCTGTGCCGCAAGGGCGGCAGCGGGCTCCGTCCTCGCCGAGGCCTCCGGTGAGGTAGGTCGTGATCCTGGCAGCTGCTGGGCACCTCTCGGGCATCAACGCACAGCCCTACACGCAGGAGGTGTACGAGGGAGACATGCTGTCAGCTTTGTCAGCAGCACAGTGTCGTACCCAAGCCCTGCAATTAGCGGTGGCCCCTGGCTACTTCTGCCCACTCCGGGTTGCTGCGAGAAGCTTTGTCCTGCTGGTCACAATTCCCATCCCCGTAAGAGCTGCCACCACCACAGCTACCTGAAGTAGTAAGTGCAGTCATGAACCAAGGCGATGTACTTCATAAAAAGGAAAAATTTCCACGTTTGCCTGTCTACAACTTTTCACATTTCACTGTTCACACAAAACATTTTCCTTGCAGAAAATAATATTAATGTAATATATTGGTGCAATTAATTTGAATTTAATTCGCAGAGCATTAACCATGCAGCCGTAATTTGGTACTCTCATGCATGATAAAATTTTCAAATAGGTGATCACACATCTTTTTCCATAGAAGTACACACTGTGYAGTGCACAGGATAGGTAATGTTAAATTAATGAGCAGATACTTCTTTTTTTTTTCCTTCTTTTCTAGGATTCCAAGTACTCAACTTATGCTGCATAACTTATTCACACACATCTGCACTGAAGACTCCAAAGACAGAACTAGTCATTTCTTTAGAGATTTTTCTGTGTCACTCAAAAATATGATGAATTTTATAATCAAAACACCATAATAAAATAGAAGAGTGAGGGACTGAGAGGCTCGATTCATAAGTATCTTTTTATTTTGGGCAGTTAATTTCACAGAATTTTTAGATAACATTTTGATGATAATATCAGTGATAGTTTGATGCTATTGGAGAGGTCTTAGCATTGTATATTTAAAACATCAAAAAGTTTGTCATGTTCCTTTTGCTTTTGTTACATCTACAATGCACCTTTGAGAAAAATCAAGTCACTCACATTCATAGGAATTGTATATCATATTCAAATCAACTACCAGATGCTTAAGATCGATAAAAGCCTCTAAGTTCTAGAGAGTTCAGACCATCTGTTATCCACATCCATCAGATCCTCATTGTCTTTGGAAAATAATAATCATAACATATGGTGGGCAGTCTGGGCCCTACTTCTCAAGTATATAGGGTGGTTGGACCAACAGCCCATGACTTAGACTTTTTTAATTCAGACACCGCAGCTACCGTAATTCTTCAAAACCAGAGATCTGCATACAGTCTGTTGACATTTTTTTTAGACAAATCACAGATCTTGTCATTCCTAGTCTCAGTTACCCCAAATTTACTCTATTTAACAACCACTGTATCTCATGGAAAGTTAAAGGGAAAATCATGAAGGAGAGGGACTACCTAACCGAGAGCCTAACTCACTGCTGAAATGGATTGTGCTGTCACCTTATGAACACAACGGCCCAAAAGCTTCCAACCTTTTTTCAGATGAACAGTTAGTTCCAGAAACTCTTTATTAAACACTGAATCTAACCTGCACCCAGGCCACATCAGTCTGAATCCCATCCATAGCAGAAATCTTTGGAGTGGAAAGAAAAACTTTCTGATTCAACTCTTCATATTTGAAATTGGAAAGTTTGAAAAAAAAATCATCAAAATACAGCAGAAATGTAAAAAGGCACTCAAATGATATAAAGGAGAAAAATTACTTATACAGATGATTGCAAAGAACTATGGACTGGAGTGTTGGAAGTGAGGAAAAGAGTGAGAGTCCGCTGGTCAAGGTAGAACATTTGCAGATGGGAAAGAGAGTTCGAAAGAAAGAATGGGAACAGAAGGAAATGGAAAAAGAGAAAGGACGCAGGAAGAGGCTTACATGGATAGCAAGGTGAATGTAGGAAGATTGGAGGTGAGAGACTTTCTTTTTTTCCATATGTGTTCCAGGGTTTGGGGGGTCCAGTGTCTCTGGAGCATGCAAATTCATGTTCCCTATCATGAGCTGGGGAAGAAAGGCCTGAAGAAGCCACCATGCCTCATCTTTTCTGTCTCCTTTCTTGTGGACAAAGAAAAGATGTATCCTATTTTGGTTTTGAAACCCCTTGTGCTATCATTAATCTCTAAGGCTCCACTAACCTTAGGTGCTTTTTTCAGATAAAAACATCCCTTTTAAATTAGTTGGCCTTTTATATCACCCTGAAAACCCCAATCTGCTTTAAAATGGACTCTTATGAGTATTCTAATGTCCACTTTTTAGGGTGTAACTAAAAAGCAACAGTAGCAGCAACTTACTGGAAAGCAAGATGGAGCCATATACTTGAGAAGCCTGTACTTTCAAGACAGTGTATCTTCTACCATTTAGTTTAGGAACAGTGGTACCATCAGAAACAGTGCTTCAGTGTGATTGTCACAGTTTCCTGGTCTTCCCACTGTCAGTACCTCTACACTACGCTAGCCACCACTTCTGTTATTTCTGTAATTAACCCTATAATAGTCTAAGTTACCTAGTGAATTTGGTATGATAGCATGGTATGGGATTGAAGTCATCCCCGCCCCCCCCCCCCAGTGAGGAGGAAGAGAAGAAAAAACAGAGAATAAAATAAAAACAGAGCCATTGGTATAATAGATTACAGAGGTTCCCACCACAGACCTCTACTCTATAGAGACAGGATATACCTATCAGAAATACCTGTTTTAAAAGAGTTAGACCTTTTTCCTTAACGTATCAGGGGCTAAGAATTCAACAGAAATTTTGCATTGGAATAAGGGGAGCATGTATTAATTAGTGTGCTAGAAGAAACAACATTTCATTAAAAAATCTCTTGCTAAATCTGGAAGATAAATTCACTGGAGCCTTGTTTGGATTCCTGCTGGTCTTCTCCTGAGCCTCACATACAGTGGCCCTTTCATGCTTGCAGTGTGTGAAAAGAGCATTAAAACTACTAAGAATTTGAGAACATCTGGGAGCTCCTGCTTCCTTGGAAAGACTAAGAAATTGTTTCAGTGCAATTCARCTCTAACTGTCAAAAACCTTAGATTTATTTTGAATCAAAAATCTCCATTTTCAGCCTGAATTCCTGACCGCAGGCAGGAACCAGCAACATTGACAGCTTTACCTGTTTTCTGTTCAGATTTCTAACCAAAGTTCCATACAAATCAAAACATTCATATTCTTAAGTGTTTTTTTCTAGTTCACTGGGTAAAGAAAACTTCACACAGCTGATGCAATAACTAGACCATGTAATACAACAAGTGAACCAGTAAACCTGCAACTGTAAAGGATTTTCAATATATGTTGCACTCTGAGGCTATCTGGACTCTGTGCTGATAGAAGTAGCCTCATTAGGTATAGCTGCTGTATAATGACATGTTATGAATATGAGCCTGATAGGAAGGCCTAAAGTGAGGGGAAAATATCTCTTGCCTGTATGCCCCGAAATTACTGCAAAAGAGGAAGAGCCGGGACAAGAGGTGGTGCAGTCCTGGAGAAGGGGAGATAAATGGAAAAGGATTACATGTGAAGGTCTGAAATATGGTGGTTTTGCATTTGTTGGGTTACTGTTCTTGAGCATTAGTTCTGTCAGAAAGGAAATTATAATGAAAATTTGTATTTATAATAGCATACATGTATCTAAGCCAGATAACTCCATCTAAAAGTGCCTGGGATGAGTGCCTAACCTTAGAAAAAGGAACTGCTTTTGGTATTAGGGCACAAAGGACAGAGGTTGGGACAAGAAGAGCAGGAGACTTAGGGTAAAAGTTGTCTTAAGGTTTAAGAGACAGAAAAGGTGACTTTTGCATTTCTTGTGAACTTGCACTTTCCTGCAAAATGTGTAGCAAGAGAAGAATCTGTTTAAAAGCCACTGTGAGCTAAATTATGATMATTTTTCAATACTACAGAAAATCCTTCTGGGAGGTGATATGATAAACACAAGTTAGCAGAGCTGTTGGAGTTGACTAGAGTGGTTATCAGGGCAAAAAGCAGCATGAGGCTCAGTTAGTAGAGTCAGGATGAGTGCAGGAGCAGACAGTGGAGTGAGGGGGCCTAAAACAATAGCAAGCAAAAGCAGGTCAGAGGAGCAAGTGGCTGCCCAGTGCGTGGCTCTGAAGACAGGAGTGCTGTGAGGTCTGGATAGGGGAAGCATCTGGCAAAGTGAGGAGCAGCTAACAGAAACACAACAAACCAACAGATCAGATTAACTCAAATCAGATCTTGCCACCCAGAAGCACTGCAAAAGCCTTAAAGAGTGAGTAGAGGTAATTTTATGAGGGGAAATGCTAGTCTAACAGTTCCCTAGAGAAAAAACTGTAAGTCGTTTAAAAGCCTTTCAGTAAACGCTTTAGGAATTAGTTATCCTTTTCTTGTTTGTCTACTTTGTTAGTATTTTTTTCTTTTTTTGCCCCTAAGAATATTGTTTGCTTGCTATTCGTTTTGTATTTGTGAGCAGGGAAAATCAGCTCATTCAGAACTGGAAAGTTTAATATAATTTTCCCAGGTTTCCAGGTAGAGACTCAAGGCAGTGTGGGTTTTTTTTTTCTTCTTTTTTAAAAAGTAATCCCCTTAAATTTAAACCTGACCTTTGTTACAGCCAATCAAGTTCTGACAGAAGAGTTATATGAGTGAGGCAGCCATGTCCAGCTGTATAAAAAAATTATGTCTCTAATTGTCAGGTATCATTTGCTACTTATTTGAGTTGCCATGAATTTTATTTAAGAAATTTTTATTGGATAGGGATTTTTTTGATAGGAAGCAATGACCACAAACCCCCAACATTTTCTGCAGGTAAATCTTAAGTCTGTTGAGGTTTGTTGCTTGGAGTTTTTGTCCTAATTCTCCATAAAGAAAATTAGAATCAGGTATCAGCCGACATACCTCGGTTTAGAACTTGTTTTAAGCTGAAAATTTAAACTGAATGTTTAATACTGAACAGGAATAAGCTTAACAAAATATTAACAGCATTTCCAAGTCAGCATAATGGTCTTATCTAAGACCCTAAAATAAAACCAAAAAAAAATACAGTGTTACATTCTTTAAAACTATACACGCATGCTGCRGTGGGTTTTAGTTTTGACCGAGCCCATCACTGGAACTTGTCATGTTATGGTAGCAATCTGGCTACCATAGGTTAAGGAGAAAAATGGCCATTAGGCATCTATGCTATAGCTCCTATGGAAAAAGAAATCCTATTGAAAAGTACAATTTAATATTGAACTAACTGGAAACAAAGCGGTTTGGTCATTTTTTTAAACTGTGATGAAACATCTTAGTTTTGGGGAATGTTTACATGTTTCCTTAAAACTGACAATATTAATATGTTTTGACATTTCTTAATTGAAATTTCTATGCTGTGAAAAAAATGTGAACTTCATTGTGATTTRGGATCAAAATAAAATTTGCAAGGTCAGAATTTTCTGCAAGAAATTCAGAATTTTGTTATAATTCCTGTGTTTGAAAAGTGTAGAGGTAGTGGACTTGGAGCTTGATCCGTATTAGGATGATCCTGTTCCTTAAGAGATGGATGTGTAAGATATGACACAGGCATAAAGTGACAAAGGAGGAGTAGGAAGGACCACTTTTGAGAGAAAAGATTACAATCTTCTGTACAAACACAGTTTTTTAAAAAGACAGTCTCTTTACTGCTTTTATATGGTCATTTAACAATCAAAGGTCAGAAGTTGTAAACTTTAATTTTCAAAGATGGATTTACTCCTACTGTCAAATGGAACGATATCTTTTCTTCTGACTTTCAGCTGTCAGCACTCTTTTTCATTCATGCCCCAGTGATATATCTTCTTAACCAATGAGCCACATCACATCCAAGTCAGGGCTGAAAGGTGATGTAATGGCTTATATTTTTTCTTTCTCATATTAAAGATGGAGCATGCAGAACAAACTTAGAGGAGCTGGGAGATGCTGCCTCTCAGAGAGGTAAACTGCCATTAATCAATTGCTACCATTAAGTGTCTGTGTGAGGCAGCAGCTATTGCCATATTTGGAAATCGATAGGAGTATTACCCCTTAGCTCTTACCAGATGCGCTTTTCAAGACATTGAGGCTCCTAGGTTTTGGCATCACGCAGATCCTAATGCTTGCCATTAGAAAAAATCTGCTTATGGGGTATGGTCCGCATTAGTGCAGCAGTTGCTGATTCCTGTTCTGAACTTTAGTTCGTCTGAGTAAAAAAGATAAACATATCTAGCTACCTGTCATTCTTTTCTCTTAAAAAAAAAAAAAGTGGGCCAGGTTGGGAATACTGAAAATGGCTTCTTAAACTGAAGCCACCTTAATATTTTTTTCAGAACCTGTTCTTCCTCAGTGAGACACTGAATTTCCTCAGAAAGACAGGCCAGTACTTGCAACAAAGCATGCTGTGCTCACTATTGCAAATAAAATTTTTTTAGCATGCTTTATACCCCTTTTACTATATAATAGACAAGTGACATGAAATCAGATTGACTACAAAACTTCATACTTTCTTGGGTACTTCTTCATTTTGGTATTTTTCATTACATTTAATTTTAAGAAACCTATTTTAAATATATATAAATTTAAGTGATGTAAAGTTTTCAATCATTGTCCTATTTCATTAACTTCAACTAAGATTTCAAGAAGTATTATACAAAAAATTACTAGATGGAATTAAACAACACCGTCATTTACATGTACACCAACATTTGAATATCTGTTTTTTTATAAACATTTGTTTTGCTTTGTTCATAAATTAATTTCACATTATTATGATGAATATACTGTACGTTATCTTGGATAAACAGACTCACACATTCAGAATAGGATAATCCACGTATTCAGGAAAACTAAGAAAGCAATCTAAGCATAAACAATAATTTATTGTTATTATTAAAATATTATGAACATATATCTATGTATATAATTATATCATTATATAAGATATCTATATCAGCAGTAGGGGTTCCTATATTTGAAAGCAGGTGTAAGCTCAGATTGCCTTGCCAATTTGTTGATTGCACCCATATTGATAAAGCACAAGTAACCATAACTTGGGATCCTGACCCTTATTAACTCTCAGGCTGTTATAGTACAGCTGTAGAATAGGGAGATAGGGATATAAGCAACAGGGATGACAGACTTCCCAGGATTGTTTGAACTGTCAGGCACTAAGAAATATGGTGCAAATATCTCTGAGAATAAATGTTTTAAAAAGAAAGTGAGGAGGCTGGAAAAATGTTACAGGCAGGTAAATAACACATTGCACTGATAAATCAGTTCATGCATTAAAGAATTTGTAAACAGACATCTCTTTGATCTATCAAGAAAGTATCATCATTGTAGTGTGCAGGTGCTCTCTCTCCCTCCATCTCTCTCTTTGTCTCTCTCTCTCTCCCTCTCCTCCCATCCATCTCTCCATCTCTCTCTCCATCTCCCTCCCCCTCCCCATCTCTGTGTGTATGTATGTGTTTAAAGACTAAATCAGGATAAGATTTTATTATGAATAATTGTGTAATCAGATCTTTAGAGTTGTATTTTGAGTTGATTTGGATTTTGATTGATTGCTTACTTAACCTTCATGGGGTTTTTTTGTTTGTTTAGTGGGGTTTTGGTTAATGTTATCCTAAAAGTTACTTTATTTATAAACAATGGTATATCATCTATAATATGTAGCATAATAAAACTTATAAACTATGCCTATAGACACCTGTAATTCTTAAATGTAAGAAGCAAAGGAGTGGCTCCATAATCCATTCCCTCCCTAATATGAAAACTCTTAAGTTTGGCATTTGGTTATAAAGAAGAAAGCAAATAAAAAATAAATCTGTTAGGAATATGAAATTGCTTATGCATTTTAATATCTCAGTCTAGAAGCAAGGCCAAAGTAAATGTTTGATATGAATGTCAGTGATCCTCACTAGGGATATAAGGTGGATTCATGTCACATAATTAGGGTTGAGTAAATTTTTTTTAAACTAGTCAAAGATATCAGCTATCTTAGGTACCAGTCTTTAGGATAAGATCAATCACTGTCTGAGAAAACTTATTTTCATTGACTGTACAGGCAACTTATTTCAGACTGGATAAACTGTTAGGTGGTAGAAGTTAGGGGAAATGAACACCATCCATGGAAATAAAATTTACAAATGTAATACTTTGGGTGAATGAATGGAAAGTGGTCTGCATTTTGAAGTACAATCAGTACAATTATTCTCCTGAGAACACTGAACTTTGCATTTGCTAATGGCTGCCTAGAATAGCAGGTTTCTCTTGCCACACAAAAATGACTTTTGATTTCTGCAGATGCAAACATAAAGGTATAATTGCTACAGGGCTGGTGAGGAAGACAGGAATATTCTGAGGCATGGAGTACAAGAAACTTCATACAAAAACTACTGAAAAGTCATAGTTTTGAAGAATTACAGGCCCAATTTCAATAATTGTCTTCATAACTGCCATTGTTGATGCTAATCCATGGATAGAGCCCCGCACATCAAGATCACAGTTAATTTTTACTATGTCTTGAGGATCACAGAATCACAGAATCTCTGAGGTTGGAAGGGACCTCTGGAGATCATCTAGTCCAACCCCCCTGCTCAAGCAGGGTCACCTAGAGCACATTGCACAGGATTGCATCCAGGCAGGTTTTGAATATCTC
>NW_020451268.1:22035-163121 GCF_003343035.1 Apteryx rowi
CACAACCCTCTGAGCTCTGCCATTCAGCCAGTTCTCAATCTGCCTCACTGTCCACTCATCTAACCCACACTTCCTGAGCTTGTCTATGAGGATGCTATGGGAGACAGTGTCGAAAGCCTTGCTGAAGTCTAGGTAGACAACATCCACTGCTCTCCCCTCATCTACCCAGGCAGTCATTCCATCATAGAAGGCTATCAGGTTGGTTAGGCATGATTTCCCCTTGGTGAAGCCATGCTGACTACTCCTGATCATCAAAATCAAGGATTTGCAAAATACCTAGTAGTATTAAGTATGAATATTTCATTCATAAACGAAAAGAGGAGTATGAAAAAACAGGTCAGGCAGTACAGGTAGTTATTTCAGTCACAGTCTCTTTTACATCTCTCCCTATGGAAAGGTTTAAATAAAAATGACACTTTTGAGAATGGTAGTTATTTCTTCTCTAGGAAAGAGAAGACAAATGTACATCATTTCCACGTCAGTAATGAGTATTTTTATTGCATACAATAAGGTTTAATCTGTTCCAGTAATAATTGTAATGAAATATGGAAATGCTTTCAAACTTTAAGATACTAAATATTTCTGTTAAACACCAGTTTGTTCAGATTGTGTACTTTTCATGGAAATACAAATTATCTTTTGATTAGTCAAAAGAATATCATTTAAGGAGTACTGAATGTTGTTTGGTTTATTGTGGATAATCTAAACAATTTATAAATGGATAAAAGTGATAAGAATATCAGGTGAAACTAAAATCAGTATTTAGTTACTTTAAATAAGCCATTGCAGAGTTACTCAGCTGAAAGCAATATTTCAGTTACTTGTAAATGATCTCTTAAGGAGTGATACTAAGAAAGGATTCATGTGTATTCTTGGCTGCATTCACATACGCGTACTCTTAGGTGAGCACTGAGACCACACAATTTTAGTTGCCCCTTGTTTGTTCTCAGTTTCAGACTTCTTTTGCCTGAGTATAAAAGTCATTTTTTTTCTCTAGAAAGTGTGAGATGGAAGAAATATGACAAAGGGCCCTAGACTCAGTTTGTGGCAGATGGATAGACCAAGGGCAATGCAGGAACCTTTTTAAAATCCTAGAAGAAAAAAAAAGAACATTTTCATGTTTTTAAAGAGAATTCTGCTCTGTTACAAAACTCCTTTTTGCTATTTATTGTGTTAACCAACAGTTCCTGAGATTACAGCTTTCATTAGCTCTCCCAGTGATCTAGAAATATCAAAATGTTCTAGCAAGACAAAAACAAAACCTAGTAGCTTACAGTAAGATGTATCTTTCTAGCATAGCAAAAATAAATATGCATATTGAAGAAGCTTTTTGCACGTGACACTTTCAGAGGAAAAGGTTTTTGTAACTATCATCTTGAAAACTATCATCTATCACCAACTATCATCTTGAAAATTTCATTTAATAAAGTAAGCAACAACATAAATATGTAAATTATGATATTTTCCAAGCATCAGGCATATGAGTATAATTTTAAACATCTCCTGATATTAAGCAAAGCTAATGGAAACATTTTAATGACCTATAATAATCAGAATAAAATATCATAATTTTCTTAATGATTTCTTTTGCATCCATATTGATATTTATTCATTACAGAAAATAATTTTAAGTTACTGTAGATGGAGGATGACACTGAGTTTCTTAGGCTTCTAACTATTACTTTTAATGCTAATGTTCCTGAAAGATCACATATTTTAAACCAGTGATGTGTCTCCTACTTTATATTTAATATAGGAAAGATTTCTGTTGATATGTATTTATTTGTTTAAAAGCTAATTAATTCCACTTTAGACAGGCCTTAGTCACCATCTTGAAAGTCTTCAGGAGAGACTCTCCAGACCAGATGACTTTAGTAGATAATGCTTTGGTGGATGGCATTTCAGTTTACAGGCTGTGATTGTCTCCCAGTAGCACTTCATTTTCATCATCCTGTAAAGAACTTTGAGTGCTGCAAACTATTTAATAACTGTATGAAAAAGAGTTTTTCTCCAGTGAACAAGTCTTTTAAGTCATCACAAGGCAGTCTTCTCTCCTACATATAGTTAGAAATTTAACATTTCTTCTACATGTGTTTTAAATTTTACCTATATGTCTGTATTGGAGTGAAGAGGGAATACAGTATCAGAAGCCTTGTGAACAGTGAAAAGAAGCTTCTTCACTCCCCTTAAAGCTTGTAAAGACATTGGACTGATGAACTTTTTCACTACATCTTTTTGTTTCCCAAATATGGGTTGGGAGAGTAAAAGTGATAGTACTCATGAGAACTGCCAACCTGTATCTTATAAACTTCATGAGACTAACCCCTTCCTAACATGACAACTAACATGCTTCAGTAAGCTGTGTATATTAAGAGCTTCAAGAACCACTATTGTCAGTCATGCATCAACTTTTTTGTGGTTAGCTAATAAGGACAACCTCTCGCCTCACCCTTTCCCCATCCAGCTTTAATACGCCCTTTGACCTCTTACCCAAAATTGTAAACCATACATCTCAAACAGCTTATTATAAACTGTAGGCATAACACCCTACATATGATTCAGCTCTTATCTGCAATGCTGTGACCCAATACCTTGTTTCTGTTAACAGCACTGTCAAAACAGGGCTCAAATGCTTATGGGATTAAGCAAACCCTGCTAGATAAGGTTTATAATAGGCTCTCAGTTTTGTGAGTTTAGTTACAGCTGCTGCCACTAACAGAATGAGCTTCACAAGATGGGGTGAAATCCTGGTGCTTTTGAAGCTTCATTTTGCATCCTGTTGCATTTTAAAAACATATCACTATCATTAATTTATTAACATGAGTAACATGACTCAACTAACAATAAATGAAAGTCAAGACTAAAGAAAGAATTTAGGTAACATAGAATGAAAAAGTAGCAATTATGAGTGACTTAGGAGTTATATTAGTAACTCATTTAATATGACCTCTCATTGCCATGTGGTAGCTCATGTCTCTAACACAATTCTGCTATGCATAAGCAAACAGACATAAAATTGAATTAGGACAGTGTTGCTGCTTTGGTATTGAAACTAGTGAGAGCAAAATTGGAACAGTATGTCTGTGCATTGTACCTGCACTTCATGAAATCCTGTTAAAACCAAAATAATGTATAAAGGATAATTATTCACAACAATAACATGAGCTCAAAGTTACCTTACAGTAAAGGCTAAGGAAGTTTTTTTAATTCAAGAGAAGAGTACAGCATGACATGATTACAGTCAACAAGTAGTGTAGAGAAAAGATGTCTGATAGTAGAGAGCTCTCCGATATATGTGAAAAAGACATAAAAGGAATCAATGGTTAGAAACTGAACTTAGGTTCATTCAAACTGCAAATAAGGTGCAAAATGTCAACAGTATCAGTAGTGAGCTATAGGAAAAGCTTTTCTAGACATTCTCTATCACTTGAAATCAAGACTGAACACCGTTCTTAAAGATATACTAAAGCTCAGTCCAAAATTACAGCTTGTTTCAGGAATTACCAATGAAATTCAAGGGTGCCTTACAGACAATTGGAAGCATGTTTATAAGAATACTCTTTGTATTAATAATCTGTGATTTTTTATTATAAGATTAAGGGGTTACCTTGAGTTTTACTTTATTTCATTAATGGCTATTTTAGATCTTATTTTCAAACACTGAGAAAAACTGCAGTTTAAGAAAAAGTCAACAGTAAAGAAGTTGAAAGAATGTCTGTCTTTTAGCTCAAGGACATTTATGGAAAGTAAAATGACTTGCTGAATTTTATTTGTAAAAACTGTCAGAAATATGTCAAAACAAGTTATTCTTGTCACAAACTTATCAGAAATATGTAAAAATGCATGATTGATTAAGCAGATGTCAGAACTGCTGTCTCTTTCTCAGGTTGCAGTCATAATTTCATAAAAATTTGCCCCAGTCTACAAAACTTGTTAGATATGTTTGATCACTGAGTATTGCTTATACATTTCTTGCCAAGCGATTGCAGTTCATATATGCTGTGATGTCTAAGCTCTAGCACCTACTATCATAAATGAAAGAATAATATATCCCATGATAAATGCTAAAGGGTAATACACAATATTCAGTAAGTTGTGGGATCCAGAGGACAATCTTTAATAAAAAGAATTTTATTCAGATGATACAGAATAAACAGAACTTGCAGGAAGCAATGACTTCTGTTCCTTCATTTTCCAAAACTCAAGGTCAACAGAAAGACTTGCCATGACCAGAACAGAACTTGGAAGTGATCACCAGGAGCTAGTCCTTCAGAAACAACATGCTTAAGTTCATGACGTCACTATTCACATGGTAAAAATTAGTATAAGCAAGAATAACCCAGTCTGTACTTATCATTTACACTATGATGATTGTTTAATTGATATCAACAGATAAAATTACTTAATTGATACAATTATGCCTGGCAACATATGCCTAGTACCAGAATGACTATGCCTTATGTTCATTATTTCTCCTTATATATAAATTAGTGTATGATCTGGATAGGTTTCTAGCATCTAAAGAGATTTTAAAAAAAAGTGCTAACTGTGCAAATAAAAGAGCACTGGGATTAAAACCAAAAGAGATATTAAAAACTTCACTGTGTTAAACTTCAAATCAACTTTTACATCCCCAAACTTTTAGAAGGGGACTGAAATTAGTAAAATACAAGAAAAATGTAATCGGTATTCTCACAATCAGGAGTCCTCCATCATTCTTCAACAATTTAATTAAAAGATGGGCAATGAATCTTATATCAGCAGATGAGTGTATCACCATACACTGTGAAACAAATCAATGAGCAAAAATACAACAATGCAGAATAGTGTTGCAATAACATTTCACTATATAAGCAAGGACTAAGACTTAATTTTTAAACAAACAACTAACTGTTCATTTCTCGACTGAGCTTAAGGTAACTGTCAGTTCATGCTCGTGTGTCATTATCATGTGCAAATGAAAAAAATTACTCTTTACTAAGCACTTTAAAATTAATCTTAGATTGATTCATCTCTCCCAATTAGGGGACATTCAAAAAAACCAAAATGCAAGTGCTCTTCAGCACTGTATTAATAATGATGGCTTAGTCACAATCTAGGGTTATATAAGCTTGAAAAGGAAAGAACCTCTTGAAAGATGAATCCCAGGAGTCTAATTAATTTAATCACCACAAATTATATTCTCCCTCAGTAATATATTTTCTGGTACACATAAAGAAATATGAAAAGCGTAATTTATTATTTTCTTCCAAGTCCAATAAGCTAATCTGCTCTATGTGCTACTACACTGTTACCTCTGGTATCATTGTATGTGTTAATATTTGTTGACAGATGTTATAATCTGCATTTGTAAAACCTTTTTGGTCATTTTTCTTTGAAAACCTTGTCAGAGCCAAATCAGCATTGTATTGTAAGAGCAAAGGTGCACTGCATACAGCTGAGCATGCAACCACAGATAAAAGTGAACATTAAGAAATGTTGATTGGCCATAAAAAATACATTAATGAGCTAAATAACCAGGCAAAAGGAAGCGTCCTGGGAGAAACACAAGACAGAAACATAATAAAAAGAAAAAACCTTGTGGCAATCTGACAACACTACCATTATGGCATATCCCTTAGGCAATGCACACAAGTTTGCCTTCTCAAAGTGGTTGGTGATTGGATTGTGGCTTTACACAGTAAGAATTCTAGTGCATTTAAAATCATTTTAGGGCTTATGATAACTGCTAGTCCTGATAACTGATGCAAGTTCTTCAATCTTTTGTCCTATGCTATGGAGTTTTGCCTGTCATAGATTCACTTTTACCATGTAAAGGCATCTTTGAAATGTACTTCTAGTTAAATGGAGTTCAGTTAGTCTTAATACGTTTGTTCAGTCAGAAAGGTTAACAGAATATAAATATGCCTATTTCAGGCAGCCAGCTGGTAAAGTAATGTTTGTCATCTCAGACTATGCATTTATTTAAATTTACGATGTTTTTATAACATAACTTAGAATCATTCGTTACACAAATGAATACAGTGGCTGATTTAGTAGCTTATATTAGAAATTAAACATGACTGTAAGCAACAATGCTATGTTAAAAATTGATAACTCCACAAAATAGCTAAAACTGGGAACTCTGGAGTAAAGGAGAATTCTTAGGTATTTGGTTACAACGGCTTTACAATGGTTTGGTTCTCTGACCATTCTGGAGAGTGTTTCAGACTAGAACTGGATGCAAAGGGCAGATGGAGTAAGGCCCATAATTTTGCTCCAATGCATTTACAAGCACTAAAGTAAGCTTCTCAAAAATACTATGGTAGAGTTAGAGTTGAGCATTAATTTTAAGAAACATAAACATATGGTTTGCCTATCCCTGGATGGAAAGGTATATTGGAAGAAATCTGAGGTGCCTTAAAAAACCATTTAAACATCAGTTTGTATAAGATGTCTTCAATCCATGTTAAGTTCTATGTGGAGTATCGTGCAGCTAATTATTTTAAACATATATACTGTACAAAAATAAGTACTTAGAGCAAAGAGATTCAGCTCTGGATTAAGGAATGCAAATCAGCTCCAGCAATAGAGGCAGCAAAGCTAACAGGAGATTAGCATACAAGCAACAAAGCTAACAAGTGATTAACTTTCAGAAGAGCTTACCAGTTTATCATTATGGAAAAAAAAATAAAACAAGAGATGAGAACAAAAATAACCAAGAACAACATCATACAGGATAAAATTACTAACCTCTAGCTGCAGTGGATAGATTGCACTGTATTTCTAGCACAGGCCTGAACCTATGCTTCACCCTAAACTTGCCTTACATCCAAACTGGATGCAAGCCCAAGCTAGTGAGATACTTTAAATGAATTTGAAAGTCTCGCTCACATTATCTGGCAGTTGAAATTCAAGCATGCTTCTGTCCAGAGTTAGATGGAGCCTCACTATAAATAGGTATACTGGCTCTGCCTTAGGAATCGTATGACTAAGTGGGGCTCAGACCTTGGCTATGTGGCTTCTATTCCCAGCACAACAGCAGAGCTCCTTGAAGGAGAAAGACAGAAGCCAAGCAATTGTGCTAAGGAGGAGGGTGGCACTGTGCTGTGGCAGATGGCTAATAAGCAGCCTAAAGCCACTTTAGACCTCACAGAAAACCAGGTTTGACCCTTCCAGAAATGTAAAAGGGAAAGGAATACAGAGTACACCTTGGGGAGGCCCTCAAATGTAACATCTGCCCTTGAGACATCACATGGCTAATACTGGGCAGACAACCATCTGGAAAAAGTCTGAACATTACTGGCGGTGAGACCAATTGTATGGAAAGACAATTTCTGGTAAAGCTGTCATTGTAATATCATGGATATAGCACATTGTTTTATATGCTGCTTAAGTGCAGGTCACTCAGTTGCTCTCCAGCAACTATGTATCACATATATATTATATAATCATATATTCATATATATATATATATGTTTACATACACACACACATATATATACATACATGTGAAAGTACAAGGCTGGATGACCCATCAGTCAAAAGAAAGTGCCATCTTTTTGCCATAAAGGTAAGAGGCACTAAGGGCAAGAGCTTATAATAACAGTTCATATAAATAAAATGTTAGAACAGCAATGCCCTGGGGAACACCAGAAATATCAATGCAATTAAAATTTCTCAGAAGTGTGGTAAAATGGCACCCAAAGTTTATTTTGTATGTAGAATAGCATGACTTCATTGATTGTTATTTCACAGATACAGTTATTCCATGAACCTATGAAAATAAAACATAAAAGGTATCTCACTTAAAGATCAGCTCAGTAGGCTCGATTATTTCCTAAGGAACCCATAGAACTAGATGCCCAGTTGTTATGGCAGTTGTATGGGATGTAAGCATCTTAATCTTGTGGACTGTGTTGAAAAATCTCAAAAGAATCTGCAAAAACAATTTCAGGGTAATGGCAGTTAAGCCTCTCATGTTGAAATCATTTCTTTCTATTTAACTGTAATGTAACTGCTACAATTATAATCCTCTAACACAACAATCATAGAATACGGTAGCAGCTAGGCAATAACAGAAAACAGCAGAATTACCTAAGAGAAATCTGAAGACTTGTCTTTTTAATTCCCTTAACATATGGCAAGTGAAGAAATTAAATTCTATTTTCAGATTTTGAAGTCTCCTATGTGCTGCTGGATAGTCTTGGCTTAAATAAAGCTCTTGGTACTTTGCACTGCTTGTTGAATGTTCAAATCAGTCTTGCTCACCCCTTCTCTCTCCTTCCACACTCCTCCTGGAAGGCAGAGTCGATAACACAACCCAGCATATGTTCTGGGGAATCTGTCCACCTACCCAGTATTTATACTATATTCACCTTTCTGCTGTTTTATTGCCAATAAAGTAAGTCATTATTGGTAGATTACATTGGAAAGGCTTTGTACATAGTTTCTACTTGAACCTATAATTCAGCTGGATACTTCGGGCTGATTCTTGGGCAAGAAGGAGGGCACCTAAGATTTTACTACTTTTGACAAGTTACTTTGACGTGTTACTTACTAAGACTCAGTGACTTATTGCAATGCATAGCTGGATAGCCAGATGTGCAAACAACCTTTACCAGTGTTGAGCTTGTGCTTGCTGGTCTATGGATCATACAAGGCTTTAAGGACAGCATTTTGCTTTATCAGATTTGAATAACATAATTTTTCTTTATAAAAAGTAATATTCTTCTAGTCTTGAATTACTTTCAGGTTATCAAAACTCCAAATTTATGTGTGAGAACAGGAGAGTACTTGTGTTTTCCTCTGACAGTGGCTCAGACAACACTAGTTGCCTGCACAAAGGCAACATTTTAGACAGTAACAACGCTGGATACAAAAAAGCCAGGTAATCTCAGCTGAATAGCTATACATGCTACACTTAGAAATGACTTTTCACAGAGTGGATTAAAGTTGAACAATGATAGGATTTCATTTTCTTTTTTTTGTTTGTCTTACCATAAGCAACAATATATTTTAGGTTGTTTGTGTTCACTTGTAATGTGTACAAGAAACTAAAGTGTTTGCAACAAGTATAGCAGTGGTTCCTAATCCGGAGACCTGAGGTCAGGCTCCCAGTTATTTAAAAACTTCTACTCTGGAAGTTTTTTTTCTTATTTACTTTTAATTACTTTTAGTTTTTATATCCTGATTTTTTTTTTCCACATTTGCTCTCTGGGTGAGTTTGACAGTTGGGCAAAACTGAGATGATGATGATGCAAGATGCCTTACTTGCTGTGTAATCTCTTGCTACAGTCTGAATCTAAATGTGGCAGACTTCTGGAAACAATAATATGGGTGAGGTTCTTCAGTTGGCATTTCCTAATTTATGTGCTTGTTTCATTCTGAAAACTCTGTATTCTTTTGGTACATTTTTATTTGAATACTTAACATTAAAAATGAACAAAGTAAACCCAGCAGTTTTCTAAATCTGTCTAGTTATTTCTTGAACAGAAGCTTGACTAAGAGCTGTGGTGATAGACAAACATGCTACACTTGTGCATTGGTATTGTTTGTAAATTTTTCCCCTTTTATCTTCTTCTGACACTGTTGAACTCTTCTCTGTACTGAATATTGCAGTACCTATCAATACAAGAGAAACCGAGCAACATTGTTTTTACTCTGCTCAGAAACTGTAGATGATACAGTATTACACAGTATACAGAAAGAAAAAATAGGCAGTTTTCATGCCAAAGCTGCACATTACAAAATTTGGGATGACAACCATAAAATTGTAAATGTCCTAGTGAAATTGAGACAGGTGGCAATGACAGTTGTTTCAAAATCCATCAAAATCATTGTTTTTGGGGGGGATTATTGTGGATATAATATATCCACATAGATTATATTTGTTTTTGATGAGATTACAGTTTTGATGGATAAAGGTAACTAACTGTAATAAACTTGGTCTTTGACCAGGTTTTGATCTAGAGTATTTTTTTAAACAAGTTAACCTTATGTAGCTTCAATAAAGCACACATTACATGAATTTAGAACAGCTACCTGTCATATCAGAATAGTTGTTAGTAAAGAATCAGTGTCATCTCAAGGTGCTTCTAATGGGGCTCTGCAGAGAACAGCCCAATGCTGCTATTCAACATTATAACTGCTTTGGAAAAAATCCTTAGATGCATCGCTGACAAAACCTGAAGACTGGTAAGTGACGTTAACAAAACAGTCCCATCAGATCACTTAGATGATCAGTAGGCTGAAGATATTCAGGAAAATTTTGCTTTATACCTCTATTTTGCCTATACCTCTATACCTAATTTTGCCTATACCTCTAATAAGAATTGCAGTCCTCAGTCAGACAGGGGAAGAGAGAACCAGTTTACAATAACCTCAGAGTAATCTGATCCTTGGTTGTAAACAAAGAGGAGGGGACGTCATCTAAGGGTGATATTGCTGAGAGCAGTATTGGAATACCACATACTGTACTGCTGTCTCCATTTTTTAAAACTGGAGAAGGCATAGACAAGAACCAAAAATTACTGAGTGCTGAGAAAATGCCTTCGAGGAAGAGACTTAATCTGTTTAGCATGTCAAAAAGAAGATAGAAAGGTGACTTGACACAATGCGCAAATATTTCCTTGAGGAGCAAATACTTGGCATTAAATGTCTTTCTAGCTCAAAGAAAGGCATTAATAAACCCTGATACCTGTAAGTCAGACACAATCAAGGTAGAAACAAGACATGCATTTTTAACAGAATGGATATTCGAGTACTGAATCAAACTGAAGGAAAAAGGTGGGGTGTGACTGTTGATGTTTTGCTACAAGATCAAATGTCTTTCTGAAAAATATGCTGTTAGCATCAACTGGCTGAAATTCAATGGCAAATAACACACATAAGGTCAGATTAGATGATCTAATGGTCCCTTCTGGCCTTAAATGCACAAAAAGGTACCACCCGCCCAAAGCCTATGAATAGCGAGTATTTCAGCTACCAAGCTAAATGATACCTGCATCACTATGAATCACTTAATATGCATCTACTTCCATGAGTGTTGAACTCTACATTCAGAAGTCTGATTAGAATATTATGGCTAAAAAAGCTATGTAATTAGTGTAATATAATCAACTCAAAGGATGGTACATAAATTGGGATACAGTCTTGATGTAGTAAAGAAGGACAAAATTGAGAGGCAATAGCCCAGTGCTATAAAGCATAGTGCTTCTTGCACATCAACAGTAGGTCATTGTATGCTTCATCAGGTTAGCAAGCAGATAATCAGTAGATGAGTAGTCACCACACATATCATGCTGTCTAGCCACATGATTGCTTCTACTCCTTTATGCAGATCCCACCTGCTATAGCATGAAATATTTTTTCAGCAGAAGAATGTAAGGTCTATAAATAGCCAAGTCCTTTCAAAATGACCATTATGCAGCTTTTCAAGATCCCAGGAGTACCTTAAAGATCATAAGTGACTAACCTGTAATGTATGCACATATTTTGCATCAGGAGGCTGACATCAACAATGCCTTGCTCCCACCTGATCCACCAGGCTGTGCTCCCCCATATTACGGAATGTCAAACTAATTAGTAATTATTCAAAACTACCCATTTTAATGCACTTGCTTTTAAGTCATTGGAAGCTTAGGATTCAGAGAAGCTTGTGCAATCTATAGTAGCTTCAACAAAACATAAATCACCAGAATGAAGCAGATAATCTTTCTGCTCATATCTGGAGTCTCTTGCAGATGCAATACATGGCAGGTGTCACATTAATGAAATATACTTTGCAGGAATAAACACAAATATATATTTTAAAACCATACTAACAGTTCATGTTTTTGTTAATACCATTGAGACTTGAATTAGTTTTATTTTTCCCAAACGTTAAAAATATATTTGATAGCAACTCATTTAGAATTGTTATTGCATATCACGCAAAAGTATTCAACCTGGACCCAAGATTTAGAGCTAAGACTACAAATTAATTTCAGTCATGCTTCAAGCTGAGAGAAGTTAACTCTGTGCTGCTCTGTAACCTCTAGTTCTCATTTACATAATAAAATATAAAATTGATCCAATTACTTGCATTATTTAGCCATGTAAAACAAAAGAAAACTATTTTTAGTAGAAAATAAAACCTTAATTGGGTATCTTACCTTACACTGAAGTATAATATTAGTACAGGTAGTACTAGGAAAGAATATCTAGAAATGTTTGCCAACCATAAGAAAAATTTGGAGCCATGGAACAGCTCTTTTTTTTCAATTACTACTCATGCGAAAGGGTCTCAGCATTGTTTATGTGTTTCCTTAAAGGCTGAAAGTTAGTTCTATGAGCAGACAAATGCACTACATTTTGCAGAAAAGAAGATGAATGCTACAAACTAGCAGAGGTCAAAATTTGCATGGTGATATTTGGCTCTGGCCTTTTACATTTATGGTAGTTTGAAAACCTGAAGCAAACTGCAAAGCTTGTTTGCTTTTTATTGCTAAAGTTTTGGTGAAGATTATAATGCAAGCATTCTGGACAATATGTGACAGAACTTCTGCAGGACAGAAAAGGAAACAGTATGCTCAGAGACAAAAAAGAACACAGGGAAAGAAAGGTATTTAAAACATTTAAAGGAACGTATGATTTCAGAGAGGAAGTATTAAATATTGCAACTAAGTCAAAGGACTGAAACTCAGGAGACGTAGATTTACTTCCCGGTCTTCAGATATTGTGTGATTTTTGCAATTTATCAGTTGCTTTGTGGCCGTGCTCATCCCAGGTAATATTATTTATTTTCTCTTTCCCTTTAAGAGTTTTTGGGTTTCCAGCTACTTCACTTTGCATAATGGAGCCTTGATCTTGGCTGGGACAAGTAGATTCAGCTGAAACCTGAACAGCAAGAAAAATCAAGGTAGGAGTGTAAATATTAATTACTGTAAAGTATTTCCATGTGTGATTTATTCTCTTCAAAAGAAATTTGTTTTAAAGATAGAAAAGATTTTGTGGAACTTGGAGTGGGGCCTCTCTGCTTTAGTTGAAGTATGAGCCAAACCTTGTGTAGTGTTACATGTGTTACTGCTTAGACACAATGCAAAGAGCCAAGTTAAAAATTATATAGCAACATATACACAGACAGAATTAGAAATCAGAATCTTGTAAACCACAACCTGTAGAAAAACAAATCAAAACAAAATGCAGCATGCTGATCCTTTTGGTTTTTTTTTCCTCCCTGAAGTCTCCTCTGAAAAAGATTACACCAGGAGTCTTGCACTATTGAACTTTAAATGCTTATCATGCTAAGTTATCCTTGTTAGAACAATTAGTTCCTTTCCCCTGCACACTTATATTAAGGGACACAACCAAGGGGGAAACCTCAAGAATAGATAATCTTTATATATTTACAATATTTATTTTAAAATCATTTAATATATTAACAAATGCAGGAAATATTATTGCTGTCGTGTTCTCAGTATTTAACTATTTGCAGGACATAAAAATATAGCTAGTGATATGACTGAATACCTAGAAAATACTGTTTCATTTATATATTCCAATATGATTTCAAAATAAAGCTACCAGACACATAAGAGCTTGCTTGTGCTTATAGCAGAGCCTAAACCCTGTGGAATCAACAAGAATCTTTCTAGCAGCTATAGTTATTGCTAGACCAGGATCATCCTGAATGAAGAGTAGAACTGATAACAGTCTATTTAAGAACAAGTCCTGTACAGAGATTTTTTGTGATATTAGTACTTCTAAAACAAAAGATGAATGCAAATCCGTAACATTCCTCATTAGGACTCTATTTTACATAATATCTGGATAAACTAAGTTTCTTTAAATGGATATTGAAACATTTTATTGAAATGGTGTTTCAGAGTTTAAAGTACAAGTAGACAGATTTTAGAGAAATTTGCTAAAAGTAAAAAGATTTACTAAAAATACAAAAGATTGTTCCTGTGTCCATATAGTGAACTCCAGAATTTCTCAATTTCAGAAGCATCTGCAAGACTTCATAGCTAAATTTGGATGCATAACTCTACATGATCAGAATTACGGGGTTCACAACCTGTATCTAAATTGCATGTTAATGACTAAGTTTAAAGACTTCACAAGTCAAAAACTGATGCAGGGAATTTGCCCTTGGGAACAAGCTGAGACATTGTTTAGTTTGTTTCTAGAAGTAATTACTATTAACTTAGGGTTTTTCCTTGGTAATGCCTCGAGGGCAAATGAGTAAATCAAGTGTGTTTTGATAATTTGCGTATAACGTGCCTTCTTAATTGTATTTAGCTATAAAGCCCAAGCACTTGAATGCTGTTTGGGTAATTGAACTCTAAAGTGTCACCTATGTTCTCTCCTCTATATATTTCAAATTGACATAGATGGCTTCAAAGAAGCATTCTTCTCCCACTTTCCTTTTTGGGCAGTCTCACACTCCTAAGAAAGAAGCAAAGCAGAAATCCTTGTGCTCCACCACATCCAAAGGCTACAATTATGCAGTGTCCTTATGTAAGCCTCATAGGCTCTGGATGAAGAGAAAAAAGTTGATTGCCCTCTTTCTCTGCATACATCTGCATAATTTCTGGGCACAGTATGGGCCCCTTGTGAGGTAATATACATCTGTTTTGCAAGAACACCATCCTTCCTGAATTTGCAACATCTTTGAAGGTACTTGCCAGTGGCAAAGAGAAGCTGTAGCTCTTAGAATGATCACTTCAATTACCAGAGCGAATGCAAGAGCCCTAGAAAGATTGATCTGATTTTTTGAATTGTCAAGCTTTCTCTGTAAAGCTGTACAGTCCCTATTTCTACATTAAAAGATACTGCTGACTCAGTTTTGTACATATTTTTGCTTATGAAACAAAGCACACAGACGATAATGGTTCAGTCATTGGCCTGTTGTGAGAACACAAACGGGAATTATCAGTGCCTTATTTTCTCCTCTAAAACCGCTAGGCTGACCCTTTTTGAATGCATCGTCCAAAATGCACCTCTGAAGTGCAGCTGAATCAAAAAAAATCTCCTTTCTATGAACTATTTCTAAAGTAATTTAAAAGATACAGCTTTTGCATTAGAGGAGTTTAATGATGTCCTCTTACTGTCTATTCTTTAGTACTATATTGAATATTCCCTTTATAGAGATGTAACAGAAATAATAGTTTACATTTTGAGGAAATTCTAGCCTAGTAAAAAGGTAATAGTCTGTATGTAATTAAGCATGTCTTTTTGGAGCTCCTTTTATGGTTACTATGGAAGATACTGTAATTGGCTCATGATGAAAAGGAAGAAAAAATCCATCTTTCTTACAAAGATCAGTGATAAATTAGTGTTTTTGATGGTCTCCTGTTCAGGCAGCCGCTTCCTTAATTTTCTAAAATGAAAACAAATGAAAAAAACACATATTAAAGAGAAGGTCTCTTCAGCTCTCTTCTCCAAATATGAGAATGTCAACTCTTAGGATTTGTCTGAGGTTAATATCAACTAGTTTAAGTAGTGAATTTATAGTTCACTAGCTAAACATTTATTAGTTTCCAGCCTGTATACACTGAGTGTGTATTGAAGGCACATATACCTCAAAATGAAGCAAGGTGTAAAGAAGAACTAATCTGAACTAATGAAGACCTAGAACCAACCTGAACTAATGAAGACCTAAAGTACTAAGGCTCATTTTTGGGATGCAATGGTCTGTTTTTTTAAAAAAGCTATGGACATTTGTGAGCTACACTTCATCTAGATACAAGCTAATACTATTTGGCCTTTCAGCTCAAATGTCTCTGTTACTTTGCACTTCTGTTTTAGAGATAAAGTACACAGAAGTTTGCCTTCACCTGCTGGCTTGTTGTATATACCCAAATACACCCAGGGCAGGACAACTTTAACAGCTGAGTAAGTTTATGAGCAATTAATGCTCATTATGAGTGCCAACTCATGCAGAGTAGCAAGTGCTGTAAATCACAGCTTTGGATGCTGTGTACTACCAACGGCTTGTAGGCAAGCTCACCTAAATCTTTTAATGACTGCCACAGTGAAAATGTGTTGGATCTCCATATTGTTTAAAACATCTTTGCACATCAGACTACCTTTGTAAATAATGACACAGAAGCACACAAATATCTTCATATTCGAGCTCAGGGCATAAGTGCCCACTGAGTAACATCTATGATAACTCAAAGAAAGCTCTGAGTGTGGAAAAGCAGAAAGCTGTTTCTTTCCAAGTGTAGTTTAGGTATGTTGACAGCCTGCTAAGCGCTGTCTTCTGTTATGTGCCACAGCTCAATAAACCCTTTATATTCTTCAAACAACTCAGTCAGGAGCCTCCCAGTAGATAGGACAGTTTCAGTCCAACATAGGTGCTAGATATTTTATGGCAAATTTCAATTCTTTTCCAGTGACAGGGGATTTCTCTTTGAACTGAAGCCCGTCTCTCTTAGTTTCTGCATCTCTAGATAAACATTAAGATAGGGGGGTTCTTTTCACTCTAGGTTTTGATTTTCTCACTGAGCTCTGTGATATGATAAGGTGGTACTGTCAAGAAAGGGTTTCTGCATATGGGCTCTTTGCTTCTGTCACATGCAGCAATACAAAGTGTAACATCAACTAAACCTGGTAACACCATTCCAGGTATCTAATTATATCAAATATATCCTTTTGAACTGGGAATATAATACAACATATTTTCTACTTTAAATGACTTACTATATTGTTAAAAAAAAACAAAACTATTTTTTTGCACCCACAGTGCTATTCCTATTCAATGCTGTTGTCATGGTTTCACTAACTGTGGTCACAGTGACAATGACCAGCATTCACTTTCTACAAGTATTGATTTTTTGGGGCGTGGGCAAAAAAAAAGGAAGGGAAGGGAAAAGGAGGCCTGACCACAGCATTTCTATAATGAAATATTTAATATGACAACCACCAGCCCCAAATCCTTTCCCTCTCATGAGACCTTGAGTCATGGGGATACATTTAGGCAACCTCACTGACATTTCAAATAGTGTTACCAAAGAAAAACAAAAAATCCTGTTTTCAAGAAAATGTAGTATTGCAACATCAGTGACTTTTTTTTAATTCCTATAGTAGTTAGTACAGGGAACAACATGGACTGTTTAGGTATTGTCAGATATATTCACTACATTGATAACATTATTCTACAGTTTCATTTGTCCCTTTACACAAAAAAAGGAAATATTTGTTTTACTCGTTTCATTTATAATCATAGCACATTCTCACTTATCTGGGTTATGGGGAGCATTTGAGACCAAGGTTCATCCTGTGGCAAGTTATCTGCTTATAATGCTCTCTATATGGCTACTGTTTTCAATTTTGTGGACGCAAAATGAAACCAGGGCTGGCATTTTCTTAGTACCCACACTAAACCCTCTTTTCTCTGAAGTCTGATTTTCATTAGACTCTGAATAAAATCTCATCCTGATTCAAAATCCTTTCCTGACTCATGCTGTGCTCCAGTTTTTCTTCTCTTTTCACCTAAGTTTCCAACTATCCACAATTCACACTGATTATTTGATAATGTGGGATATTTGCTTGCAAGACTGAAGCCTAAAGATAGGCTTCAGTTTCATTATCTGCTAACATGGATGAAAATATCGAATGGCAGTTCCTATACTTTAAATGGGAGTGATAGAAATAGAATAGTATTTGATTCAATTCATCATATGTGCTTCTGTAAGAAATGTAAGCCTTTCTGTTCAACATTTCAAAGAATTTCAAACTCCTTTTTCTGATCTCTGGAAACTGTCAATATATGACTCAACATCAGAATGGAAGTGATTCACAAATTTTTCTTGAGTGATATTTCATTTTTTGAAATGAGATTTCATTTTTCCAATATACTGTAGTAAGACCCAAAAGTACCTATCAGACATTGGCCCAGTCTTTGAAGCTTGCTTAGAATCTTAAACCCCATCTTTGACAGACTTTATAGAGAAGTTCAAGGTATGTATATGCTGTCACTTGTAGTAGACTAACAGGTACAGAAACTACCTTTAAAAGAGCTAGGCTGAGGACTTGAAGTCTAAACGTACAGCAGAGAACTCTGTATGAGCTAATTTGTCCTTCTGAAAACAGAGAAGCTAGTTTCCATTGAACTCTGTTGTCACAGGTAAATTTATACCACCTAATTCAAGGACTAGAAGAAATTATCTCAGGGATAATTATGATACACTGCAGACTGCAATGAAGACCTTGGATCATACAAATTTAGGACTGAAGATTTTCCTTTGGAAGAATCTCCATAGTGCCTTTGGTCCACTTTCTTTCCGCATAGTTAATTCAAAACACTTGCTTCAGATAATAGGTCTTCCTCATTCAAAGAAGGCAGAAACATGCTATATTTTTTATCCTATTGTTCCCAGAAGGTCAGGTACCAAATACCAAAGTCAGTAGAAAAGCTCTCACTGATTCCAATGTGTCCAAATGACGTCTTGACTTGGGAAGAGGCCAATTAAAGTAATTGCTGTAGTACTTTTACTCTAAATTAGTAGGGTTAATAGCACAAAGTTGTAAGCTGCATCAAATGCAGACTAAATTATTTATTAGAAAAATGAGTTCAGAAAAGGGAGATTGTTTAAGAGCAGTCTGTTGTTGTTAGCAATAACATAGTTAGTAAAAACTAAGCAATAATGGTATAGTAAATGGTAAGGTTTTGACATCATGCTAAATGAGTATATGGTTATACAACCTGTGTAATCTTTTATACAAAATTAAAAGGCAAAGAAATGCAAGTGAAGTTCCAAATAAGAAGGTTTCTACTTAAGTTGTCTTTCTTTTAGAAGTTCAGTCAGATCAATAGAATAAAACCTGGGGTTTTCTTCTGTTAAGAATTATTTTTTCTCCCATACTAAAATATTTTGATTTAATTTTTTGTTTAAAATTCTATTTGTAACTTTGGAACACATATCCTTTATATATTCCCACTTGAGAAGCATTACACTTTTTTTGTGGACTCTTCATGTGTCCCTCCAACTTGAAAGATTGTTTCTTGTTCAGGTTGACCCCAGAATGTTTAGGCTTTCTTGCTTTATAGGATACATGAATATGTTTTGCTTCCTTTTGACTCTTAATTTGCTATTATTTCATTGTAGCCATTATAGTGATTAAAAAAATAACCAATACTTGCAGAATTCAAAAGATATGTCCTTCACTTCTGGCTATTCAAATGAACATGATGCCAAATGTCCGATTAAATATGTTGTAAATATCTTATTTATGGTAAGTTTGAAACCTGAATGAGAAATGAAACAAAAATGGAGTAATTTGTGAGAGACGGTAGATCTGTATCTATATGTATGATTGTGTAAAAGTTACTGCTGGACAGATAAACCAGTGACCAGCTCCAATGTTTCGGTCTCCTGTGAGGTCCAGGGTTGAATAGAATTCAACCTAAATTTATAACTTTGTCCTGTGCTTTTTAAGCTATCCTGATGGACATTAGGAATAGACTATAAAAAGACACTAAATCCTTTTGCTAAAGTACAGTTCTACAGCAAAATGTTTAGAAGTCTTTCACAACATCTTTTTAAAAGGCAATTAAGCTCAATTTCTGTGATAAACATCTATATAATTTTCAACTCTTAAATATGCCCCTTAAATATGAACAACAGCAAAGTGTTTGGTTAACCAAATAATCCATGACATTAAACCAGATATTTTGTTCACAGGATAGTGACTGCTTAACTGGCCATGTATTCTATAATGGATTAAGTATTCAATTAAATAATGACCAACTTCTTGTTACATGTTAATATCCTTCCTTTATCACTTCTGAACAAGGTAACTCATAGTGATAAACTTTAAGCACAAAAATTTCAGTTTTAAATATGCTTCATTTTGGTTAATAATGTCATTTGCTTTTTTTCCCACCACACAAAATGCTTGCCAGAAAAATAGTCATTTTATATGTATAGCTAACACTTGCATTATAACTTACAGGGGAAAATTATGTTTTTTATAAACTGGTTGCATTGTCCACATTGGTATTTTACTGAAAAGAGGCCAGATAGCTTTCAAAAAAGACTGCCTTATTTCTGGCTGGGACTTTCATGAACAAGCATATGTACACAGATGGTGTTTAGCACATGCATGGTGAGTCTGATACCTTCTGAAAGAGTCAGACCAAATATCCATGAACTGGAAATGTTTGGAGATAATATGCCCAATGCATCCTGAGCAAGTTGGACTGATTGCACAGCTTCAGATCATTTGCACAACACCTGCACAGCTAGTGAGATTTGTTGGCCCTGCTGTGGATGTGCTATATATAGTTGAACTAGTTACACTCAGCCAACATGGGCAGATGTTGCAAACAGAATTCCTAGAACATACGTAGAAAAACCCACGTGTCCGTGCTTCATGCTCCTTGTATCAAGCTGAACTTGAAAGTTCAGATGTCAAATTTGAATGTTAAAATCTGATTTCCCTATCCAGTTCATTTCTCTAATGACTGATTCTCACTTCTAGTAATGCAGCTGCAGATGAGACTGACAGGGGTAAAAAAAAAAAAAGACCTCAAGCAAAATGAGATTGCCAGAATAATGTAAAGTGTCCTTAGCACAAAAAAGATCACCCTTAATGTCACCCATTTATGTGGGCAGTGCTGCTTTAAACGAACATCTTTGGAGCTATGCAACAGGAGAAAATACTCTCTGTGTGCAGATGTTGCAGTTACAAACCCAAGATGATTTCTGGGCATGTTCTAAAGCTACCATAGATTGTATTTCAGTGCTTACAATTTACAGGAAAAATCAGATTCAGCAACAAGATCAGCAGCAATGGTATTGAAGCAGAGAGTGCATATCCTGATTTTAAACAATGGGCTGAAGACTACCTGAGACTGCAGCAGAGATGGTATAAAGAAACTAAGCATCTGGTAAAATATTGTATTTTTCCTCCTTAGAACATCACAGTTCTGGTTAAAAAGGCTTCAAATGTTGTTCAACYTTTATAACACTAAAAGCTTGTCTCAGTACCAAGAATTTGCTGCTTCATATGCAAAGTCTTAAACAACAGATGTGAGAAAGGAGTAAAATATGAAGCTGTATTGAAGCATGCAAGTCTTCCTGCAGCTCATGTATGGGCATTTGAGCAGATCAATATATGTAAATTAGGCCTTCTTATCAGACAGATTTCTACTGCATTACTTCCTACAGCCTGGGTTCTTGGTTGCTCTACATAAAACTGGGAAACAACTGCACAACCACTTTACCCCAGCTAATCTGGAACCAAGATTGCACAACTATTTTTGAAAGGCTGCGAGGGAAGAAAGCATTTGATCTGCAGTTAATGTGAGCTGGGAAGTGGTGAAGTTATACAATGGAAAACTATCTGATTAAATCTGCTCCAACAAGTTAAAGCAACATTTAGAGCTAACAAGAACTGCAAGAACTGCACCTGTACTAGCATAATTTAGAAATAAGAACTGAAGCTTTTCCTGAAAGGGGGTGAATGCAGACACATGAGCATATACCTGTCAGATGACCATGAGAAATGAAACTTTCTTCCTGCCTCTTTGGAAAAATTCAAGCCTGTAAATAGCCTCTAAGAGGCAGAAGCCTCAATCTGAAGATGCAGAGTTTCTGGAAACAGCATGGCTTATGGAGTTCCTGCCTTGGCAAGCTGCGTCACAGTTCACTGCTCCCTTCACTGTTTACAAGATTCCCTTGTGGATTGAACACAGCTTAAAACATATGCATACATGGAGGAAAAAAGGAGTCGGAGGAAAGGAATATTAAGAGAGTTTTGGTCCAGGTTGAACATGGCTACACAATCTTTTGGTTTGATGCAGCTGACAACCTGGCAAGTTGCAGAAGCAATAACAAAAGCAGGGAAGGTGAAGGATAGGAGGATGACAAAAGTTCTTGAAATCAATATTGTCAAAGCCCAATATCCAGAAACAAAGGCATTACTTTCATTTCACAACCCCATTCCAAAGCGTGAATAACAAACTGAAAGTCGAGTTGTATGGTTTACCTGAAAATACTCCTACCTCTTAAAGATAAGAGAATAGGTAAACAAGAGAAGGATGAATAAAATAACATTAGCAGCATTTTAAGGTTAATGGTAAAATAAAATTCACTTTGTCATTCAAAATCAGCCATGCTCCAATTACAAGACAGACAATTGAAAGTTAAAAAAGGAAATGCTTTATTTACAGAATGTATAATTAATCTGTTGTAGAATCTGCTTTTTTTTTAATAAACATATGGATTCTGTGTGAAAGTTCGGAACTGACCATAAGATCTTCCACAGTTACATTACAGAAGATGAAAAGATAATCTATTGACATTTTCATGCTTTAGGACATGTCTAATCACTAACTGAGTAAATTGAAAAGAAACTTTTGAAAGTTCTTGCATTTCCCTGACACACAACTGTAATGCGTGAAGAGAATGGATGCAAGAAAACTAATGATTGGAACAGAAGTCTGCATAATGACATTTTCCTATAGACTTTCCTAAGAACAGTGCTATGATTTCTACCATCAACATAATGGGCTGTTTGGTCTTCAAGGAAATGACAGAAACAACAATCTTGATTTACCAGTTTGCAGAAGTATGTTTAAGACCTGACACAAGCTAAAAAAGACCAAACAATAAACAGTCATTATTGGTAATGAATATGTTTTTTTGAAAAGACTTAAAGTTACATATGAACAGAAAATCAAACAAATCAAACACAAGAACGAATCTGAATTTTGAGAAAAATATGCTGATTAGCAAATGGGACAAAACATTCTTAGTACTCAGTTGGTAATGAACTCTGAATTTCAGTGCAAGATGTATCACAATAAACTGTTGGACAATATCACTCAAAGACTCAAGCAAATTCTTTTTGATCTTTAATTAATTGCAGTGTAGGCATTGAGCTCATCTACCAGATGAAGGAGTTCATGCAAGCCAAAGGAAATCCTACTTGCGTAGGGATCCTCTAGCAAATGCTGGAACTGGTAGCTTGCACTGATGTGTGGTGAGTTACATGTCAGCATATGGCCATAAAAGCTCATGTGCGTGCAAAGATGTGCAGGTGTGTTAGATCAGAAAATTTGTTCTGTTTCTTTGCCACTAAAGTTTCCTACATTCCTAACAAGTGTGGGGAAAAAAAAAAACTTCCATGCAGACAGTTCACAGGCAGAAAGGTTATACTTTTTACAATATTTGAGATTTAAAACCTAAATAACTGAAATACTTTCAGAGTTTATATTGAAAGCCTGGATTCTTTAACTCCCCCGCCCCCATCTGCTCTGAAGTAGAACTTCAGGACTGCTGAGTGATGTCATTTTCTTTGATAAAATTATCTGGAGGGTCTTTGAAATTTTATGGCTTGTACCTCTGCAGCATAAGAAATCAAAAACGATGCAGTATTCCCAGTCCTTGGCAGGAGTTCCCAGAGGAGGGAATTAAATTCCACTGAACCACGAGAGTGCTTAGGTCAGGGGGAGGAAGACACAGAGAGCATCAAACTAAGGTTTGTTTCTGAAAATGCTAAGACTCATTTGATGTTTCATACTTTGAAGAGAAGCTTAGCTTTGCTGAAGACTGAAGCAGCAATGAAAGATGACAACTTGTTCAGAGGTGCTTTGAACAAAACTTTAGCACTAATTACAGTAAAGGCCAGACAGAGACTCAGGCACTAATATTTTTGCTAAAGAGGCTCAGCAGGAACTAAAGGTGAACTAGTTTTGAAATAGAACTGATTGCTACAACGAAGACTTTAGTCTTCTCTGTGATTTCTGTTGTTTGTTGGGTTTTTGCTTTTGTTTTTACCTTATGATGGCTTGAATGCCCTTCATCCTTTTTGCAATAATGTCAAATAGCATATCCTGAAAATTGTTGGAAAGGAATGATGAACAAGGCTTAAAACAAATTTTAATATAAGCTGTTTTCAATCCAGATTAATTTTTCTTGCTTCTTCAGTTTGTTGATTTTTGCTTTGTGTGTTTGAATATTAAGTGTAATTTTGCAAAGAAGTCATGCCTAAGATAAAAGAATACCTTGAAGTCTGCCGAAACAAAGGTGACAAAGGAGAACTCACTTGCATAATTTATTTGTACATTTAAAAGTCTTTGAAAAGTCCAAGTGGAGGGAAGAATTATGTAGGAAAGAGGTTTGGAAAAATTAGAATTAATTATACTGTAATTTGGCCTAGAAGGGGCCTATCCAGTCATTAGGTCTAGTCCCAAGATGTCACAGGCCATTATATTATGCAGTTCATTTCTTAGACTCATTCCTTAGATCGTGATATATCAGAAGTTTTTTTAGCTGCTACTGCTCCAGTTGAAGCCTCATTCAGACCATCACTCCTACAGTACTTAAACACTTACATTTTCTAGATGAATCTTGTGACCTGTTTAAGTCCACCCATTCTTTACCAACATTATAATTTAGCTCAGATAGCTCTCTCTCCTAATCTGTGTCTCTTTACCTGATTTATTAATGGAGAGAAATCTCATCCCCTCAGCCTTTGTTTCCTTGAGCAGAACAAACTTCTAGGCTCCTCCCTATCACTACTGGAAATGCCTGCTCTGTATGGATTATGTAGCTGCTTCTGGAACCCTCCCTCTTTCTCTCCCTTTTCAGCACCAGTAGTTTGGGTTTCTATGCATTGGTTATTTCTTTCTAGTGAGATACAGATAACATGAATTATTAATGCCTAATGGTGCCTTGCATTTTACACCACTGACTTTCATCCATTCTTTGGGAACATTCTGTACAATATCTCCACTGTTTTCTGCATTGCCACCATTTTCCTTCTTACTGATGCCTGAAAGTTTCATCAGGAAGGAGACTTTCAGCTTTTCTGCAAGGATTATTTAAAAAAAGAAATGTGAAACTGACATCTTCATTTTAGCTATCTGCATGCATACCAAGTCATGGGGTACACGAACATTTACTAAAAACCCTTGCTACAGAATCAGATACTTCATTTGCCCATTGTTGAGGTGTTTTTCCCCCAAGAATTTCCTAATAAGAGTTTATTGGTTCCTCGCAATATCAATACATTAAATGTAGAGAATGATTTCAGCTTCAATGTGGTAATGGTAATTTTTCTATCTTCATTTCTAATAGCCTAGTCTTCCCTTTTATTCAACACTGTTTTACCATGTTAGTAAAAAGTGATGAAGGTTTCATATTGTCTTTTGAACTATATCTAAATAATCTACTATATCAATATCAGCAGCACATGTGACTGCTCTTTCCTTATTCTCCTTTTGTTTATGTAGCTTTATGTATGTAGGACATTTAATGTTTACTATTTGTTTTTAATATTTAAAATCAAGCTCAGCTCTACTGTAGGCTATATTCATTTTATCCCTACCCTTCTTGATTTCTAACATACAACTTCTTTTAAATCAATCTTTTTGTCCCACTTTTTCTAAATTCACCGTTTATTCCTAATATGCCCTGTGAAGGGATTTTGAATCTATTTAAGTTTCTGATAACATTTTTACCTTGCTTAGCAATCAAATTTCTTTGATTTCAGGAAACACTGAACCTCTTATATTGAAGCCCTTAAGCTTTTAGTCCAGATCTTAACCAGTTCCTTTCACTTATCAGGTCTGACCTTCTGAAATCTCAAATTTATTACAGAACTCTATTTGTCTTCTATTTAACATAAACAGAATAGATTTATAATATTGATACAGGCTTTTTTTACCCCCTGTGACCAGCCTTTTCATTTCCTACCAAAATCACTTCTGTCATCACCTTTGTTTAGTGATAAGCTGGTGAAAAACTGTCAGCTCTGAGTTTCAGGAATATTTGGACCTGTAACTATGCTTTCAGGTCTATTACTAGGAAATTAAGGTCTTCAATAAAGATACTCTTCTGTACTAATTCTCCTGATTTATTCCTACATGATCTCTTTCTATCCAAATCTGTTCCAGGAACTCTATTACAATACTATCCCAATACAAGTTGTTTTATTAACCTTTCCCAAAATAGTGTTGGTCTCCAAGCAGATTTTTAGATTTTCCCCTCTTATTTCTTTGCATCTAATACAGCACCACATGCAATGGTATTCACCATCTTTACTTTTATATCTATCTTTCCTGCAAAATTTGTCCCCCAGTAACTGTGCTCTACTATAATTGCTGTGTTAATAACTAATTGCAGGTTCTACACTAATAATTCTGGTTTCACTATTTTGATGCCTGGGGTCTTGAACTGAGCACAAGCCTTTCAGTTACTATTTGCTGTTTATTGTCGCATCCAAGCCTTTCATTAATTACATTACTTATCTGAATTTCTCACCTGTAACTGAGCGTCTCTGATCAGTTTTACTTATTGCCATATCCTTATTTATCAGCTACTCTTTGTATGTTTTATAATCAAGTGTAGAGCTACATGCCTTCATTTCTTAATTTTGCTTTTCTTAGCAGTTCAGACCCACCGCAGTCTGAAAAATGTTATTTCCCTGGGCAGTGAGGGGAGGAGGGCAGGAATCCCTTCTCTATTCAAGCTTCCAAGCGCTCAGACAGTCCTGAATCTCCCTTGAGGATGTAGTAACCTTTGAGCCATTTGTTCATGTTCCTTGCTGTGTTCTTTCCTCCCATGGATCAAAAACATTTTGTTGAAGAAAATACAAGTTTCCACTACTACAACTATCTTTCCTGCCCACCCCAATGGACTTTTTGCATCTGTTCAGGTAAGTACCATTTAGCATTACTTCCCCAGATTTGCCAGATGATCTTTTGCATACCAAAATGGATCCTTTTTAGCCTCAAGTGCATATCTTGTAACATAAGTTCTGGCTCTATCTTTTCTTTCTGTTCTCGGCATTCATGTTAGTGACAAAAAGACCTGTCTTTTGGTAGGAATCTAGAAGCCTCTCTCCCTTCTCAGCTGTGATCAAAGACAGTTTCTACCCAGCTCTGAGCGTCTTCCTCACAATGAGATGTATTCCACTGACTATACAGCAAAACCAGCCCCCAGTGGATCGAGGCCTGTTCTTTTCCCACTAGGCAACAGTTCCTTTCATATTCCCTGTTTCAGCTTTCCGATTCATCTCACAAAGAGATTAAAGCTCATTAAAGCCAATGAGAAACTTTGCCATATTTTCAATAAATAAGGGATCAAGTTTATACCATCTGCGATAACTCTAATTTAGTATTTTCCTTCAAATATACTTAGCTTTACAGTGTATTGTCTTCCAGTTTCTTTTAATGTTCTTAGATTGTGAGAAAGGGTCTGACAGTATAATTTACTTCCCCATTTTATTTGGTATACCTCTTACCTGGCCTCTTACTCACCTCTTTTCTAAAGTAACCATTCCTGTGAAATTAATTCTAAAAGAAAGTTTGAAAGCCTGTACATTTCTTTTCAGCTATCATGTTAGTCACAGGATGAAAGCAAAGCTGATGAGAGCGTCTAACAGACATTGCTAACAGCTGTTATGACTGGCAGAGACATATGAATTGTTCACTACATCCTTAATCTTCCATTTTTTCCTCCAGATTTATCTAGCTTGATTACTAATTTGCAACAACTAATGTCATCCTAAAATAGGCAGTTCCTGAATACAGATACAGATCAAATACTTTAATCATACATAGGAGTGACATAGATTTCTCATCTGGCCATTACAAGTTTATAGACTACAACTGCCTAATACTCTCCTTTGGCCTGCTGCTACAAAAAAGTTCCATCTTTTACACTCTAAGACCTACAAGATATCAAGAAAATCATTCATGGAGTATTTTAAAAATACTGAGGAGGATTCAGCAACGTCCTCTGGCAACTTCATACTACTCACTGATGTGAAGAATCTAAAACATTGTTTTAATGAGACAGCTGGGTTTATGATGCTTTGCATCACTGATGTCAAAAAAAACCAGACAGTATTTGTGAATGTGGCACTAAGTGATGTATTTTATGGTTTTAATTATGTCACTCATGTTTGACTTTCATCCTGTAGGATTCACAAGCAATTGGAACACATAAAACATGGAGAGCAATGAGTAAACAGCAACTCATCAATACATCAAAGAGCCGTAGTCTTTACATTACATTAGAAATATCAGAGAGAGTTCTGTAACTGGAGTCAACACAGGGTACTGAGCTAAGTAGCATTAGGCATACTTCTCATGGTTTTTTCTAAATGGAGTTCTTAATGGGGTTGTAAGGAGGAGCTATCCTAGCACCAGAGATGCCAGCAAAATGTTCTTTTTAAGAAATCGTAGAAGCATTACTGAAGATACCCAATACAATTTTCAATGGGGTATAAAACAGTCTTGTTCAGTGGAACTACACAGATTTATATTATCTAAGAATCTGTCCCTGCAATTGCAAATGTATCTTATGTAAACTCCTTCCTTTTTCCGGTCTCCACCCTTTTTATCCCATCTTCTGGCCGGGTACTTGCTGTCTAAAGGGACAAAGTCAACATATTTTCTTGCCACCCTTCCTCCAAATTGAAAGACACAAAATTAATAAAAAAAGAGTAGTTTTCAGTTTAACAGTTCCAAATGATACCTCAGCATTGAGCTCCTCACCCTCCAGAGGGGAACCCAGGACCTGTTTTAAGAGCTTTCATTTGCAACAGGTAGCTTGAGAAAAGGCATTGCCCTTGGATATAGATACTAAGCATGCCAAGCAGGAGCCAGTGAGCTAATAGGAAATACTGGAGTGCAGGAACAGTTCCTCAAATCCTCTCAGGCACCTCATTCCAGTACCAAGGATACTCTCTGTCCCTGACCCAAAATAATCCCCTAAAGAAAGCAGATCTCCTTACCCTTACTTCACCCCACAGAATTGACCATGGTATCGTTTTTTTCCCTTCAGTTCCACTTTCCCACTGCGTGTGTCACTGGAGGCACTCCCCCTTTAACAGTCTTCTGGGAAACAGGAGAATGAGTTTCAGCTCTCGTCTATGTGACTGGGACTAAAACCACAGAAGGGAAAAAACATGTAGGTTGTCAAGCCCTCACTGCCTTTTCCAAGTTTTTTAGACCGGGGACAGTGTGCTAGTTGCACCCATTAGGAAGTGACAGTGAGTTATCTTCTGTTTCTCCAACCTGCCTCAGTTGCAGTGAGTCACTAGGCATTTCTGCCAATATACTCGCTGAATTTTGTCTCCTTATCTGGAGGTCTGATGGCTCCAACTTGTTCTTTATTTTCTTGCCATCATCTCTTACTGGCTTCAATCTATTCTTTGTTTCACTCTGTCCTTCACTTTAGTCTGGGTGTTTTGTCTGTCCTTTGTTTTAAGGATGTAATGTTTCTGATCTAGGTGTCTTGGAAGCTGCATGTAGATGTACAGTGATATTCAGCACCTTCCGATAAAGATGCTATGAACCCATACCAGTATTATCCTTCTAACATCCCATCACTGCTTCCACACCCAGACATTCCCATTCAGATCTCAGCCTTTTGAACTTTGTCATACATTTTTCTTTTGTAGAAAAGGGATTTGGGATTTTGGATTATGGATTATGTTATTCAAAAAGTTATTAATTACTTAAATGAAACACAATTTACCTGCAAGGCCAATTTAAAAAAATAGATTTTCAACTTATTTAACAACATTTTGGAATGTACCAACATGTCAAATGTTTAAACTAAACATTTAATTAAAAAAAAAAAGATTCTCAGAATATTCCTGTGAATAAATCCCCTCTCCATCCCCCAAGGCCTGAGGAATAGATCTGATAACCTTCATTATTTTAGTGAAACTCAGATATTATTTTGGCTTTTTGATAGCTTTCTTTCCAGGTCTGTTGGTTCACCACAGACAGAGTCTAATTTAGAGTGCTGGAACTTTAACAAGATCAGCTGCAAGTATAAAACATAACTAATATGAGATGGTTTTGCCAAACCTTCCTCTGCTTATTCTTTCTCTGTGTATCCTCCATCTTTTTTCTGCCTCATCATTTGAGGCCTAAATTCTATACTGAATTACACCCAACTCCTGACCTGTATTAGAATGTTATTCATTTACAAGTAAGAGAGGTTCCAAGGCCACAAAACTCCCTGTAGGAGGAGCACAAAACAGGACAAATTCTTTTCTCTCAGGGTGTGAATTTACCTAATTCTAATCAGGGCTACTAGCTACTATTACAATAAAATGATAAATCAGTAGCAACAGCAACAAACCAAGGAAAGACAGTGAGAGACATTTTTGTCATCTACTTTATATTCTTCATTTTAAAAATACTGAGCTGCTATACAAGATTCCAAACTCTGAACAGACAGATTATGCTAACAATATATTGCATTTTTATATAGTAGGTTTTAAAATGATTCTGTATGTATTAATAGAATTTTCTTTGTGTACTCTGTGCAAACCTCAGAAGTTATTACAATATTCAGATGTCCATGCAGAAATAACATAAACTGGAGGAGTGCTTGTCAGGTTAGGAAAGCTTCAGAAGTGGTCTTGGGTGCTTTAAGATTTGATTCACTGGCTCTGAAATGTCAGTTGGTCTAATTGGTTATAATTTCTCATGGCTGTTTCCCACATAGCCTTCCATGAGAACTGGTTTATGTAAGAGCATTTTTTTACTTTGAAAATCACCTCTGAAGCTGAGGAATTTCAAATTCTTTAAAGGCTTTGATTCCAGGTACAAACAGTCAATTTAGCTGTTTACAATGACTGCCTATCATGTTAACACTGCAATTACAGATACAAATATCATCCACTAGCTAGTGCAATTCAGCTTTAGCTATGTGTTTTCCTTTCATGAAGAAAAGGTTAAAGTGGTTTGATGTATTTCGTAAACAAAAATAACTACTTCAGTAAAATACCAAGAATTCGTGTTATGAAACTGATCCTGAAAACACTGATGCAAATGCTGGTTTACATAATTAAATCCATTAGGTATATATGTCCTTAAGCTCCCATGGGATGGGATGGGATCCTATGATGTCATCCAAGGAAATGCATAACACTGCATCTTTAACACTTGTAGGATGTTAGGTATCTTCAGCTTTCACTGATCTCAGGAGATTCAGATGTTACTCAAATTCAAACAGGAGACACTCAGTAAATAATAAGGAAGACATTTTAGGACTGGTGTCTCTACTAAACTTTTTTCCCTACACAATGGCTCTGAACAGACTTTTGTATAAATGGGTAGAACTGTTACATTTGTTTCAGTAAGTACAGTGCTTCCAGGAAGCAGACGTATTGAGCTTGCCTTGCACAGATTGTCTATTCATGCATGGAAATTGGAAATTGTTGGGACATGTCAGACTTCCTATACATAGAATCATAGGGAAATAAACCTAGAAGGAACCTGGGGAGACCATTTAGTCCAGTGTTCTCTCTAAAGCAGGATCATCTGTATCTCCTGAAAGGTACTTGTTTAACTTGTCATTAAATATTTTCACCGATGAAGATTCCAGCTTCCCTAAGTCATCTATTCCAGAGCTTTGTAATTGTTACATATACTAAAATCTAGCTAGTGTCTAATTGGAATCCTTCTGCTGGTGTTTAAGGCCATTCCTTTACATCCTGTGCACCACAGACATGGATGTTCATTCTCTCCCCTCTACAGTAGCCTTTAAATGCTGGAAAATGGCTTAATCCCTTCTCAGTTTTACAGGTACATATCACCAGTTTTTATCAGCACTGCAGTCAATTGAAGGCTTTGAGACTGTCAGTCATACTACAGACATGCAGAGCAGCAGTGCTGGATCTACTGTATCGGTCTTCTGACTGGCTACTCCGCTGTAATGCTATAGCAAGTATGACAGCTCTCTAAAGCATCCCCTTTGATATGCATGTGCCCTAGAACTGAGCCACACATGGTGAACGTGTCCAGAGTTTCCTGGATGTGCAGAAGCTCCTTGAAGCCAGAGCAGCAATCTGGCTGCACATCCAGAAACCCCAAATACACAGTTTAAGGTCAGCCTAAGCAATCCTCCATCAGAAAAAGTGCTTGGGAAGACCCAGGCATATGGCAATTCTACAAACTGTGCAGCATGCTTTTAAAGTTCTAGTTGTCTACATGTGCTAACAGAAGTCTAGGAAGTGCAGGAGTAAATTTTCAGGTGGCAATCCACTGCCCCATTTGCAGTGCTCCACTAAAGGTGCTGAACCAAAGTTAGCAACAGAAAGTATCTCCTCCATCTATGTTAGACTGTAGAGAAAGAGCTTGAAAATAGCCTTAGAAATAGTTATTTGCAGCCTTTTCCAACAAAAACTAATGCCATTGCTAAAGACCTATATTCAGTCTCTGGAAATTCTAGGATTAGCATCCATATGGATTCTTTGATCTCAGGAGTGAGACTCCTCTTCTTCTCCTGTGTTTCTTGCCCAGTAAGCTGAAATTTAAAATGAAGCTTCTTTACACTAGGGAGACAGAGGAATCAAACTCATTAAATCATGTCCACATGCTAGCAAATGCCATGTTATCTATCAATAGTGTGGATTCTTGCAACTCCACTGTCATTGCCCAGTATTTCATGAGGGGGAAGTGAATTGAACTTTTTGCCTTAGAGAAGAGGCATAGGCAATTAACTGATGCCATAGACATTTCATTTTGGAACTGATGTACTTCAGAAGACATTCGCTGTTATKCACCACATCAACTAGACAGATGACAAGGGTTTAAATAAAAACAAAGTAAAGAATTATCTTTTCATTCTTAATGGAAGATTTTCAGACTACTCATGTGTATGTGGGAAACCCTTGAGAGGAAACAATTTACATTTCAGCAGGGTAAGTATATTTGGAATTACTGGAATCTGGAGTGTACTGAAACCAAGCCTCCCAAGTAGATGGCTGATGAGATGCTTCAGAGATAGTTGCCAGGTTCAAGAATATCACTGGAGCCTCAGAAAAGCCTGTCAGCATTTGCTGAAGGTATAGGAAATGAAAGAAAATATTATGAAACAAAAATACTCTAAACTTACTTCATTAGGATGCATTTTTTTCCATCTGAGATTTGCAGTTTTCTACATTAAGGATATTCTTTCTCAAAAAGTTACCAAAGTTCTAGTTTTATGAGACAAAAATTAAAGTATAAATTTAATATGTTCTTTGCAGTCAGTGAGCTCTATCATCACTAAACATGTGCCTAGCACTAAAATTAGGCAAAGAGACACTAAGCAGGAACATGAAGTAATTGTGTATGTACCATACAAATCAGTGAAGAGAGATGTGTACATAGAAATCCATCCAATATTCAGTGAGCTATGATGCAAGACAACCTGCCTGTTTTTATTCTCATCCAGGTGAGTTCAGGCCAGACTTTGTTCCTTACTGAAAGAAGTCTTAAAGTTAGCTATCTCATGTATAAAAAAAGATGTGGGTGTCATCTTTAGGTATTATTTGGTAGCAGGGGAGGGGAAAAGCCAGAGGATGATTGCAAACAGCTGCTTTGGGTCACAGCTGGGCTGGGTTGAGATCAGTTGGAGTTTGATTCCAGTAGCAGTCTTGCAGCTCCAAGTTCAGTGATGGGTGGCAGAGGCCCCCACCTTTCAGAGCATCCATCAGTTGTTTTGTAACTGGAAAAGGTCCTAGTCATTTAGGTCCACCTGGAGTGCCTGAAGTAAGTGGTATCAGTGGCTCAGTTCTTCAATAAAAAGGGGACATGCTCATCTGAAAATAGAAGGGAGAAAGCCAAGTGATGTAGGATGTCCCAGCCTACAACCTCACTTCAAGCACTGACTTTTGTATCAGTCCTTCAGAAGGGTGGTGGGCTCTAATTCCACTTAATACCTCCCAATGCCCCAGACAGGCAGTAGCAATAGCTTCCTCAGTCTGCTGAGTGTGGCTGGAACCGAGAGGGGGAGAGGGAAAAAGGGAGCTAGGCTCCGAGAACAATGAGGAACTTAACATCTACGGAGGAGTCTGGTGAGGGAATTGGTGCTTGGCACAGACRGTCTGATCATTGTTTTTGTGCAGTGAAGAGACTTTCAGGAAATGGATTGCAGTTCATGGGTTTTATAGCACAATAATCTCTTATGTCTTTCTTCCTAGGGGATGGAAGGTAGTCCTTGAAGAAATGTAGAACAATTTCCCTCCTCTACTGATTTAGATTACAAAAAACCTCAAGACTGTAACCCCTTTTCACATCTAAATGCTACTGCCTCTCACCCAGTTTTTAGATAGCACAACATAGAAATAAATATTTTTTCTGCATCTGCCCTTTGTATTCAGGAAAAGCACAATAGCAAACTTGGAGTGGGTTTTTAACACATTTAGAAGGTTTTTTTATACCCAAAGATAGTTCAGGAGAACAGAGTTCTGAATGTGCACCCAAATCTTATTCTCTGGAAATTCATCCACTTCAATGGGGTTTGCATTCATGTTGCAAGAGAATTATGACCAGTTTTCTTTTATATCTGTCCAGCACATCTATGCCATCACACTACAACAGGCCAGCAGGCCACAACAGAAATCAAATAAACTTTCAGAACACTTCATGCTAAGTTGGATGTTCAAATATTCTTGTCATATACTTTCAGTGTGTAATTCTTCCACATTTTTGAAAATAGAAACTCTTGTTCTTCACCAAGTTTTTAATTGCAGCTGTGGACTGAGTATTGTTACCAATGCTGTAAGAGCAAATTCTGTATTACATTGAAGTATTTTTTCTATAGACTTTTATACATGTTCTTTTGCAGTCTCCATTACTAACATTTGATCATATTTAATGCTTGCTGGCAAGTACCAGATGTTCTAAGTGTCCATCAAATTGTAGCAAATTATTTAACTGAAACCAGAATCTTGAATTTGAGGTTCATATGGCCCCACATTTAGAATTAGAAATCTAGTGTGTGCAAATATACCTCCAAGTACAAAAAGCAATTCAGGGCTGGCTCTACTAACACATACATAACAGTTCTCCTTATATTCTCTGAAATTGAGGAAGTGGTCATCAGAAGTTCAGATACTTCCAGTCAGAATAAATGTATAGAAAGAACAGTCAAGACTTCTTAATGTCCATTATTTGACAAATTCCATTAAGCCTGTCTCAGAGAAATTCTTTTGAATCACAAGTAGTAATTATCCATATTTATAGAAGAGCTGTTTACTCCTCTTCAGCGCCCAACAATTCGCTTCAGATTTTTGCAGTATCTTAGTTTTTTCCCTTTGTAAATGTTCCCTACAAGCCTCAGAATTAGCATTCACAACAGCGGAATTTTAAACTGAATGTTTTCTTACACCGTAGTCCAATTTATAAGGTAATGGCCATTAGAAGAATATGTGAATATTATTCTTACCTTCATTAGAAGGACCACTATCAGAAGATACAGGAATGGGGACAGGGATGATCTGTGAAATTAAAATGAACATGAGGAAATGTGTACTATGACTAAGTATCCTGTAACACCTTTGACCTGCATCTTACTCCAGTCAATTTGAACAACTTCATGCCACATAGCAATGACATCTGATTTAGAGCACATTGCAGTGCACTCTACCTTGTTTGCTCTTCCTATCACTTTGAGGAACACTGCTTTACTAGATTAAAATTATTAGTAAAAACCCTGGCAAAAAGCAAAGGACAGTCAAAATTATGTTCAGTTACAGATCAAATTTTGCCAAAATCCTATGCTGAAGGAGGTGGGTAACAGTGTTAAACACTAACAAATAGTTTTAGCTACACCTTCATTCCAGTGGATATTAAAAGAGAATGTATTCAGTAATCTAAGGCCTTGAATAATATTGCTATTTGAGCTGAGGTCTTCCTTTGGAAAGCTTTACTTAAACATTTCACTTGGATATATTGACATGAAAATAATCTTTGATTCTTCCAGAGTCAAGAGAGAAAACTTCTACTTATGTGAAGTTAGTTATCTTTACTTCACTCTACTACACAAAACAGACCAAGCATATCACATTGATCAGCTCAATGAGTCATTTCTTTCGAGGATCACCAAACAGCAGGTTCTTCAAACCCAGCATAGGATCATGCGTTTGTCTCAGGTTTTATTGTATGTCTGTTAGTCACTCAGTTTGCAGCACCTTTAGCTAGAGATGTGTCTGAGCAGCATCTTAAACCCAGTTTAAAGTCTGGAAGGACTACAAGCTCACAGAGCTCAGTATAACTAAAATCTTTCATCCCAGAATTTTCTGAAAGCCTCTAGTCTTCTGAAGGCTTTTCTTTCATCCTTCCTTCATCTGTTCATGGGCTCTACTCCCTTATTTTGCTCTTGAAACATTATTGTTATTCTAACATCATGTGAAGGTTATCTTGAAGGAATACTGCAAAATTCTTGTTCAGTTTTAGATTTCCAAAATCCCAAATCTTACAATATTTAAGCCTAAACTCTTCCATTTATTTCTCCCCTCAGGACTTTTCCTATATAATCTTAGCCTTACATGGTGGTTATTTTCCTTTCCAAGCCTCAGATCCTAATCAACTTTTCACCTAATGCTCCTTCTTTCACTTTTGCATTGTGGCAGCTATTTCTCAGCAATGAATTGGCCCTACAGGTATCAGGAAGTCTTTCCATCTGGAAGAGTAAGTGAAAAATCAACAGAAGAACATCTGAGTCAAATTCTCATAGGGCAATGCTATAACATGATAACAAAAAAACTATGTTCCCTGAGAAATAAGAAAGTCACAGTAGAGGGGGAAGTTGGAAAAACCACAGAGCTCCAAGTGGGATGCTTAAGATTACTTGCAAAATTGAACTTTTGTTGATTTAGTTAATATGTGCCTCTTAACGCAGAGAAATGCTTAATTCTTGTTTCTAAGTAATGGTAGGTGGTTCAGTATCCTATTAACTAGGCACTTAGAATTCAAAGCATAGATAAATATTCAGTAATTCTTGAAAATGAAAGAAAAATAGCTATTACTAGATCCACCTGTCAAATATTATTCATGTTGATATTAGGAGGGAATTTGCTAGAATATTAGAAAACCCCTCCTAAAAGTTTTAGGAAGCATCCCACAGAACTCTATAATGAATTTCTCTCCTGCTGTACGCTGTTTGAACCATGTAGTACAGGTCAAACAGAATGGGAAACAATCTCTGATCTATAAATTTTCAGAGTGTTTTCAGTGTTCTGTTACTTTCTATGTGCTAATCATGTTTTAATCATGAGAAAAATTTAACAGCTAGAGTTGCTTTATGAGATGACATCTGTAGAATTTGGAAGATAGGCCTGGAAGGATGCATTTTTTAATTGATGTTAAGGATTAGTGTGAACCACATGCAGTATACAGCAATAATGAAAAGGCTTTTATAACACTAGACAGAGCTTTTTTGTCCTCATCTTCTAGAGTTTCCAATCCCCCGCTTTTAGTTATGTAGTATGTTTCAGTGTTGATTACAAAACAGAACTGGGTTACATATTATATTGTTAGCTATTAATATTTTTTCTCCCACTTCTGCTAGTGGGAGAGACAGCGTGCTAGCTAGTGCTTTTCATACTGAATATCACAGAGATAAAGAGAAAAATGCCTGCCATAGAGAACTTTAAGAACTTTGGAGTTGTCTTTGAAGCAATCTTGTACAGTGTAAATTGGCTGTTAATTGTCTGAAGTACTCACTGTTTTAAAGGCTGTTTCATCAAGTAACACACTGCTACCAGGGGCAGCCATCATACTAAATTGAGGGGATGCCTGGGTCAGAGGGATGCAATTAGATATGGGCACTTTTGTATTCAAGTGCTGCACATACAGTGAATGATCTGGAGATGCATGCACAGCTGCTATGAGAGCCATCTACCTGGTCTGTGCTAAGCAAATGACTCCAGTCTCTGCAACTGCAAGTCTGGTGCCTTTTTCCAGCACTGACTTCTGTGAGATATATATTTTAGCAAAATCAACTACTGATTCATTTCCTGAAAGGAGATGTGGAGAATAAATAGCATCTATGTTTTCTTGTGTATATTGTAGAAGTTAGTGTGCTATAACCTGTCCTGTGTGGGAGAAATTAAGTTTATTACCACAATATTTGCACTGTACTAGATTAGCAGACTTTGTATTGTAGTAATGGAAAAAAATATAGTACACCAAAAACTTCCTAAAGGGAAAAGACAATTCTATAAGCTATAAGTCTATATGGCATTTTAGCATTGAAGTAATAGAAAAAACATTCTGCCCATGCCAGTTCATTTTTCCTTCTGTTTGAGGCATAAAATATGAACTGCATCATCTCCACTGCTTCAGGAAAAGTAACACTTGGGAAAAAATGCAGAGTGAATCAAAATACTATGAGGCTATGTCATCTGCTATTGTATCACTCAACAGGAAAAGCCTCCAGGATTCTGACAGATAGCAAGTAGTTACTCTGCTGGTTTCCTTCGTGTACATATTGTGGATTATCTGATTGGCTACACATGAGCTGCCTCTCAAGGGAGGTGTGCCCAAGCTTGTGCTCAGCTTGCCAGTCCAACTGAGCACCCAGGTCAGTGTTAGTTTAGATCCCCTGCATCTTCACAGGAACAAACTTCATTGAGCCTTTACAAATTGATGTTCCACTGCCAGTCTAACACATACAACTCACCTTAGGTGTCTGCACCACATTCAGTGTGCCTATTTTGGTGCCTTAATACCCACGCTATACTTTTTGTGCAAGTACTTTGCTTGCTTTGATTGCTGGTGTTGAGAAAAAACAGAAGGCCAAGCTCAGGACCATTCAGACACTTCAGACTTTTACAACATACAGAGGAGAGAAACAAGCAGGATCATGGTCCCTACTCTACAAGTAGAAGATACTTCCAATCCAGAAGGCAGAGAACTCAGTACATCAAAGTGGGCAACAAATACTAATGGCATGGTTTACTCCTGTAGACTTCTTGCTCCAGAAACAGAGTTTGAACTAGTGCTGCTTGCTTTTTATATAGTCCTTATACATCCTTTGGGACAGATCAGGCTCCATCCCAGTCCTTATTTCAACCTTAAATTTGATCCTTCATTAGATCATTTGGTCCATAAGCAGCCAGGTGACTTCTCAGAAAGGTCTGAAGTGATTGACATGACATCTCCTGCAAGAGTCTGGTGATGGACAGTAGTGTACTGTTAGCTAGATCCAGGACGCATGCATCGAGTGCCATGCTTTTCTAGTTTTACCTAACCCAATGTCATTCTTTAGGAAGCCATCTCCTTGGATAAGGACTTAGAAAAGCTGTATAAGGAAAGGCAAATGAGTGAATAGCAAGTGTTTAGAAGAGCCTGATCAATGGTAACACTCCAGTCCTTCCATGATCCATCCTGGAGTGCTGGTCATTCCTCTGTTTCCTGACTGAAGTGCAAGACACCATCTGTCCTTTCTTCCATAGGAAGAATCTCCCCATAGATGACTAGTTTGCTCCTAAAGTGAGATAGAAGTGTATGTAGGATGTGCAATTACAGGTCTTGTGTGAGCTCAAACCCAGACTAACATGCCAGTCAGATTATAAACTGAGTTTCTGCTATACCAGTCAGCATGAGCATACAAAAGGGAGAAGAACAGCTATTCTCAGCTTCTGTAGCCAAAATCCTAGCCAGGAGTCAGCTGGGCCAAAAGTGATTATTTGCAACTGAATCTTTCCCTCAGCCTAATCCCTAATTTATAAGGTTCGCCTAGTATGGGAAGGATGAATCCTCTGCACTGAAGCATGTTCAGTTCTGCAAGATATACTTAAGGACAAGCCCTCCAAAAAGCATTTAAAGGGGACTGAGAAAACTCAGTAAGTGAAAATTCAGAATCCTCCTTTCTAGATGCAAATATAGACTGAGTGTGGCTGCTTTCACTATCCAAATTTAGCTAGTACATTTATTACCCTTGTCAGAAAGGCAGAAATGCTGTGATGAATTTAATGAGTTAGACAGTTGAATATATTCATTCTTTCAGCTTGCATTCATTTTTCAGTTAACCCTTTTAATGTAATTGTACTTTTTATAAAGGCTAATTAGTAGTAATAACTTAAAACTAGTCTGCCTAACCACTTATCTCATGAAGATTTGTATGTTTTGTCCAATTAGTGGATACAGTATAGCTCTTTTTCTCTGCTTACTCCATGCTGAAAGCTTCTTTCTGGCAAATTTATAAATTCTAAGAATATTGTCTGACCCACTCAGTAATTTTGTTTTTTGACACATTCCTTTTATCTAATATTATGATAAATTAGAATATTTTTGAGAAGCAAACAGCAATTACACTGTCATCAGTACTACTTAGTAAAAACAACAGATGGTGAACTTGTACTCTTAACCAACATGTTTGTTAACAAACTTTAAGAAACACCTATTAGAGAATAGATGAATTTCTAGGCACCGTTAATCCAAGCTTTATACTGGTTGAAAGGCAGGCCTTAGGGTTTTCTTTTTTTAATCCAAAATAAGATTTAGAAATAGTGCATGATAGTGCATAATCTCCAGTGTGCAATATTCAAGCAAACAGTAAGTGTCCCACTGAAGAGTAGCAGCGACACAGATGAATGAGGAATGTCAACAGCTGTAGTAGCTGTGGTTTCAGCTGGGTGAGTATAGGCTAATACTGCAATGGCTTGCTCAGCTTGCTTTCTGCAGCTTTAATGACAACTCATTCCTACAGTTTCTTAACCAGAAGCAAAATTCAGCTTCAATATAGCACAAGAATATTTGCAGAAACTGTAGACAGCTTGTTCAGACTTTTTACTTCCTTTGATTTTCATGCTTGTTTACTGGTAATATAAGCAGTTGATTGTATGATGTATTTATCAGATTTTAATAAGCTTCCTCCATGCACAGCAACTCTAACACAAGGCACTTCCTGGATCTGAGCATTTTTTCCACTTAGAAAAATAGGACTTGCAGGAATAGAAATATAAAAGCTGATACATAGCTACACATAAAGTTTCCACCCAGCATAGAAATAATTTCTAAACTGTACTGAGTACTTACTGCTGCATTCATCATCATAAACTACAAAGGTCAAATATAACAGTTAAGCATCTATCAGCAGTCAGCTACACTCTCTGTTCCTCTAATGTTTAAAGCATTTCCAGGCATTTGTTACAGGAAAAACCTATAGAAGAAAAAAGTGTCAGGCATTCTAACTCTACTAGTGACAGAAAGTCTGTCTCCTTAGGGACATACATTAAAATGCTAATATCTTTAAAAGGTTTTATACACAAGTGTGTTTTGATTCAGATAGTAACATTACACCTGCAAAAAGCATATTCTGAAGTGCCATTAAACATTCAAATGTATAATGATGTAAGCTAACAGATAAATCCATTTATCTTCTATGTCTATAGATAAACCTTATAGACCTATGTAGTTCTGTGGACCTGTATACAATCCTAGATAATTTCTTGACATGAATTAGCTATTATGAATTGACTTTTATGTTATCTCCTTTGATTGCTTATAATAAGGACTTTTTTCATGCTGTTGTTTTGCATAATTACTAACTGGAGAAAACAAATAAAGATGTTGCTGAAATTCCAGCTCTTTGATGTTAATGTTTATGGCTTTCTGTCTTGCAGGATGCCTTGTAGACACCAGATAGCTTGTTTGCTAACATTTGCGCTAGTTATAACTTAGCAATCAAAAAGTTCTGCTTCTATATTAAATCATACTACAGAACTATAGCATCAGCATTTGCTTAGTCATTTGACAACTCAGTTGGTTCTCTATGAGCTGTGCTGTTTTTACACTTCTGAAACACTTACCTATCAGGAAAGTACCAGGAAGCAACAAAAGCAGGGTTGTTCCACAAAGAAAAATAAGTCAGGAACTGAGGATGACAGTGAAGTAGGCTTGCTGACAAAGGCTACAGCCCTGAAGAATTTAAATGCAAGTAGATCTAGCAGTAACAATCAGGGTCAGCCACAGCCCAGCAATTGCTAGGGCAAGCCAATATCAGGATTAAGAAGGTATAAGACCAGGCACATCTCCAAGGCAGGAAACAAGAAGGAAGGGCCAGGGCAAGGGTTTAAGTGCAGGTCCTGAGCCAGTGAGGAGTGGGTGTGTGGGTGGAGGCTCCACACAAAGCTTGCAGCTCCTTCTCACACTCTGGTTTCTTAGGAGTACCATGCAGGGTGGCAGGACTGTGTCATGCTGGTGCTGGCTCTCCCTTGGCAGAGAAGCTGTGTGCAGCCCTTAGGGCTGGACAGAGGGCTTTGTGGGGAAGGCTAGCGTCCAAGCATGCTCCTGTCTCCATACATTACTCTCTTGCTTGTGGTGAGTGTGATTGGCTCCACAGGATTGTTCACCTATGAATACTAGTCTGAATTCATTTCCCTTTAAGTTACTTTTGTATAGTATCTCTGTGCTTATGATTCAGTGCTTCAGTGTAGTCTCTATTATTATAATGATTTTTTTTTTATGTCCTGCAAGTTTGTTCTTTTGTTCTTTAGTTCTGTTATTGCATGTAACTAGCTGTTTCTACATGGCTTTTGTATCAACAATAAGTATAAATGTTTCTGTAAAATTAAATTTACCTCTATGAAATGGAAGGATTCTGTATGTTCAACACTCCTAAACTTACACCTTCAGAAATGATGTTCTTCTAAAAATAGTATATGGGTATCTTTTAATTATACTTTAAAAACCTGAGGTTTAGATTTACAAGATCTTTGAAACATAGTAAGTAAGAGTTGAGAAAGCTTTTTTTTAAGTACATGCTAAAAATATTCTAAAATCATTGGAATCCACAATGTAGGGCTTTAAAAAAAAATACAGCAGCTACATCAAAACTTTCACTAAAACTGCAAGCTACCAAAGCTTTCCTGTAGTATTATCCTGGGAGTTGCAGGCAAAAGTTATAATGACTTCAAAATACTTTCTCTAGGTAGCTTTGAAGTCAAATATTTCAGCAATGTTTGATAGCAAAAGCTAGTCATATTCTACAGAAGCCTTTTTTCTACTTTAGGCCTGATTCAGCAGGTAAATATTCCTTCTTTTCCAAGGCTCTAGCATTTTTAAGAAGTCTCACCTTAGTTATGAAAACAGCATCTTAGATTTACAATATAGTTTCTTATTTTGTGGCAGCACAGAGGTTTCTTCATTCTTCACTATATGATTTTCTGAAATGTACTCTTCAGATATATATTTCAGAGGGGCTACAAAATAGATTCAGTGTGTTACCTGCCATTTTTCAGAAACAGTAAATTTCATTCCTCTCTCATCAGACAAGCCAGTCCTGAAGCAATGATGTAACATCTCAGAAAATGTAGAATTTGAGATGTGTGAGCTGGATTCATGACACATGCATGAGATAATTGTTCTTGAAATTATATAATTTAACTTAAGCTTGAATACAATGAACATAACACAACAGAGCATCTTTATTTCCCAGGTTGTAGAACAGTCTTGATTTCTGTCATTATAACAGATAGAACTTTATTATGATCAGTGACTTGATATCAAATTTACTCAGGTTCTCAGTAAAAAATTAAATTTTTTCCGGCTGCAGTCCTGCACGCTCAGCCTGAGATCTCAGATGTGATATACCCTTTCAGTCTGACATATATTTACTGGCAATAAAGATTCTACAAGGCCAAATTCTCTTTGTACATGCTGTTCCCTCCTTTAGGTTTCACAGGTGTAATTGAAGGCAGAATTTGACACTATTAATGGAATTTAGCTAACACTTCTGTTGAAGATGTATGAGATGGAAAACCCTCCCTAGTCCATTATCTAGCTATTTATCTCGGCCCTGTAGCTGTTTTGGTACTGTAGTGTTACCAGGTGTAGACAGTAATAACTGTTTATTTTTATCATTGAAGCACTTCAATGGAAATCTGAAAAACCCTTGGAGAGCAAGTCTTGAGTAAGAAGATGTCATTGATATACAAGTGCTTTACAAATTACATGATTTTCCATCCATTTAAACTGAGACTTTTGAAGTGTCCAGATTCCATGAACTATAACATCCAGATTTACACAGCACTAGCAGCAGATGGCAATCATCCAATAATTATGGAGTATATCATAATCTATAATGCACTGCAAGCAAACTAGCATTTTGCTTTTTAAAGCTTGTCCCCATGGATACACATGGAATTCAGACTATGAATGATTATGAATAAAGCTAAGCATTCATTTCCCCTCTTTATCCCATGAAGATATTCCTGCTATAGAAAGAGTACTTTAATTTCAGTTTACTTAAACTATTTACCTTCTGATATGTAAGTTTATAGGAATAGAAATAGTTACTGTGGTGTTTCACCAGACAAGAAATAGACTGAGTATGTCCAGAAAATTAGGTGCCTACAGGCTGGTCACAGATTTAGATTTACAAAAGTCAGTTCTGACTGTCCTATTTCTTGTACCTTATTCCATGATTGGATTTAGTAAAAAGAGTTACAGGTTTGGTTACACTCACCTGGAGCCTGTTGTAATAACTACCAGTGCATTAATAGTGCCTCAGGCTGAAATGGTGTGAGTGGCCCTTGGTGTGAGTAGACAATCCTGGGTATGTGTGTGCTACTCAGGTGGTTGACAGCTCTGGAGTAGCTGATGCCACAAGTGCATGCAATGCCATTGCAAAGGCTGTTCACGCACCCCTTTTCCCTTTACCATGCTGCCTCTACATCAGGTTCCTCTAGTGTGGGGGGTGGGGGGAGGTTTTTGTTTTTTAATTTTGGACATTCATACACACACGTACTCCCAATTATCTGCTGCTTGTTAACGTTCACAATATTGAAGCTATTTTTTGCCTGTGATACTGTGTCAACATATAACAGATACATACTAAAGGAAACATTTAAAAATTAGATAATCATGGAATTGGTAGAGATCTTCAACCTTTGGAAGATATTACAGGTTTTTCACCCTTTAAGTTACTCTCTGGAAAACATCCACAGGGACTGCTGACCCACCTTCAGGAATCCTGGAGAAGCATGGGACTACAAGTCAATGTGGTACAGCATGTGCTAAAACAGAAGAAAATTTAAAACATTTTCAGTTCTTTCACAGGAAGAACCTACAGTCAGCTGCAGTATTCAGAGCAATTCTTTAATGAGATTACCCTGTTATTGATACAGAAATGAGCAACTGAGTATTGTTTTTCCCTGGGAAAATGTATTCTTGGTCCAAAGGCTTTTGAGGTTATGGGAAAGTTAGCAAAGAAATTTGCTAGTGAGAAAATGACAAAGGGCTCAGATTAATCATGTTACCATCCTGAAACAGTAGTAGACATAGAAGGCATGTTGCAAGCAGCTTGTTTCAGAAGCAGCTGGAACCTCAGAAGTCCAATGAAAGAACCAGAAATACCATTTGGGAATAATCAGCTCTTGGGCAGCGAGGAGAAGTTAGATGGCCAATTAAAAGATTTTGGATGTGATTACTTCTATAGCAGAAACACCTGAAACCTGAAAGTTTTACAAATAACTCAGATCTTGAACAATTACAGAATGCAGCAAAAAGCAAATTATGGAAGATGCTACAGATAGACAATGCTATAGCCTAATTACATTGATTCCAGAACCTTATCAGCATATCTGATTTTTTTGATTGATTTTGGGAAGCTGAATGTGATATCTGGTTCAGATGCACATCCAGTATTTCAGTTAATGAAATGCTACTGGGCTTGGGTGGTGGCCAATATGTAACTAAACTTGACTTACCAAGTGATATTTGCAGATTCTTGGCTTCCCAGATTCCAGAAGCCAATTGTCTTTTCTACACTCCATGAGGCATGCTAGTTTTAGCATTGTCCAGTTAATTTATGTTAAGCTCCAGCAGCATTTCAAAGACTGATGGAAAAAATTTTTGTCTTAACCAGAAATGCATCCCTTGGTGTAGTGATCTATACCGCTCCCTTGTTAGACAGAGATGGAACACCTACAAAAGATGAAGATGGCCATAGAACCTCTTATGTTTACCTGCTAATCTGGCTGAATGATAAAATGGTTATGTTAGATGAAATACCAGGGTTAATTTTAAGCAAAAAGAATAAGACTGATAAAGAAAGTGCTTCTGTGGAGTCCCCCCATTCTTACTAGTAAGCAGAAGATAATTCCTCTGTTAGCTTTATCTGAATATTGACAGGTTACAGATGGATTTTTACTTTAGTTTTGTTATAGAACAATGCATTCAGTAAGGCATAATCATAAGCAGTTTGAATGAGTGCAACTGATGAGATAAAATGCATCTTTTGCAATACCTCATTTCATATGTAAAGGCTTTCATTGGAGCTTCAGAGTCAGAAGTCTTCCCTACTATCCTTGATTTTAATTCTCCATCTCTTCCATGAAGGGTAATTAAGTGGTGATAGAAAATGCCCATGTATCTGTACAGAGGACAATTAAGATCTTAAATACCACCTGCTTGAAACTCTGTCCCTTAGAGTGGCTGATGTTTACCCATTAAAACATTTGCAGTTTATACATGAGAGAAATCCCAGACTGACTGTATCATATCTAGAGATGTGAGCCCAGTATAGAGAAGTTTTTCAATGTGCCATTAATTGGGACCACATGTAATTTAGACTTTTTTCTTAATGCACAATATTCAGTAAAAGAACCTATGGAGGACATCCCGTTTAACAGATTATACAAAGAATAAATACAACTTTTTTTCTGCTTCACGGTCCTCAATCATCTTGTCATGTCTCCTACAATCTCAAGCCAACAGCCCCATGCCTACCCCAGCCTATGACCACCAAGGTTAGTGTTCAGTATTTTATGATGAAGCTTTTAGAACAACAGAATGTTTCAGTCAAGAAAAAAAACACCCAAACCATTCTGTGGCTGTAGATACGTTCCTAGATGTATATATAAACTGCTTTGCTTGTCAGTCCCTGTTAACTGTGTCAGAAGAGTTTAGAAATAACTAAAGATAGATCCAGATATATTGCCATTAAAGGGCCTATAGTAAGGGTTAACACAAGAATTTTAAGTTGCTAAGTGCTTCCTGAAGCCCTCCTAAATTGGATATCTGCTCCAGCAAATACAAAAAAGTGAAGTTATGACCAATCTAATGCAAATCTGAGCCAGTAACTCTACATGCTGTACTCTAATACAGCAGTATGTGGATTTTACCTGCTCAGGAGTATATGTAGCTTAGATGCGAGTCCACAGCAACATGGAATATCAGTTCAAGCATTTTTTTAAACCAAAGTGGTGTAACTGCATTTGTGCCAGATCAAGCCATAGCTAGTATTACATTCGTAAGCATCAAATAAGGTTGCATTTGACTGTAGTGTCTCTGAGTTCACGTAGATTCTCACACTTATCTCTGCTAGACTTTTGCAATGAATGTTGAGCCTCTATCAGACTTTTGAGTATCATCAACTTGTTCAAGGTTGACTCTGCTGCTGTGCTGCACTTAAGAAATCCCTTTCTCTTTTTCTCTATCTGCAGTTTTATTAACAGTGACTGCTGCTGTTTTCACATGCATAAATGCATGGATATTTTTTAGAATAGCTCCGAACTAAACAGACAGGCAACAAAATTATGCATATTGAGCTCTGCTATGGGAAATCTCTTGGGACCACACATAAATTGCGCAGAGATGGAACATAGGAAAGAATCTGTACACTGCAGACTAGAAAACAGGATGGAGAGATATAGGTGTTTTTTTAAGTAGGCCTCAGCTCCTCCATTACAGTCATTGCTTTCACTAAAAGCAGTCCTACTTAACTAACTAACAACTAACAACATGCACACAGGTGGTGAACACCGAACAGGAACTGCACTAGAAATCCACTTCCTTGTCTCCTTTACGGGAACTTGTTTACAGCCTCAGGTATATATATGACCTAAAAAATAGCTTTTTCTTCATGTAAACTGTGTATAAACTATTAGGCAGATCATGTTCCCTATCATGCCTTTTGTTAAGAGATCACTGTTTAGACATTAAAGTAGGTATGATCGATTGTCTTACACATGGCTGAGAGCGGTTAACTGAACTCTAAACAGTTGCACATCATTTAGGTCCTGAGTGATGAGAAGGCAGAGAAAGGCAAGGATGGAGTTCTCCCCACTGGAAAGACCAGAAGGAGAGAATCATGTACCGCATTCTGCAGTCTGTTTCAAAACTCTGGAAGGAGAACATTGTCATTCACTGCTATTATTCTTTCCCCCAGGTTACTTAGAAATAGCTATAGACACATGCATTTATTCTTATCCCCTTGAAAAATAACAACTTTGGTATTGACTCTAGTATGACTAAGACCAAGCCATGACGGTGATATTACCATTAAAGTTTTATAGGACTTTTCTATAAGGATAAATTGCATTCTTTAGAGTTGGAAAATCTTCTGTGTGGGTACCAAGGCTTGATTACAAGAGTCTTTTCATAGGCCTGAGGTTCTTTTCCAAAGAAGATAGAACAGATGTTTCAGATGTGCCCTTTGGTGAGGGCACTAAGAGTGTGCATAATAGGTTATATTCAATGTGGCTGTGAGAAGTTAAACTCTAAACTATTCCACATCATTTCATTCCTGAAATAAGCTTTGACCTTGATATTCTTTGTTATGTATAAAAATAAATGAAGATGCTTTGTGCTGAGCTGACTAGCAGGTTCTAGAATAGCAATGCAGTTCTACATTAGATCAAGGTGTTCCCTAAACCTTTATTTTCCTTGAAAAAAACAGTAATTTATTTCATGGTAATTTCCTTTTTGCTGAACAAGTGCTTGTGTTTTCTCAGTGGCAAAATAAACCAGCTGGGGGTTTAATGTAAGGAATAATTCAGCACTGCAAAATACTGTGCATGCAAAGAGGTTTGCAGTTTAACTCAGAGGTCAAAAGGCATGTTGCTTCTAAATGATATTGGAGAAATAGCTTGGAATGATGCCCCTTCCTTAATCCTGAGCAGTAAAGAACAGACAAATTAAAGTGTCAGTGTACTGAATTGAAAACTGTTTTATGATAGGACACTTGAGCCAGCAACCAACTTTCCAAGTACCACATGTGGTAGTAGATTTACAGTTCTTGATGGGAAGTCTTGTCCTAATTTTCAGCTTTCAGCATATCAGTGAGGCAGAATTCAACACTCACTTTCATAACATCATGCTTGTATTTAAAAAACAAAAAACCCCTAAATTGCTGTAGATGTGGTGCTCTAATTCAGACAGAAAAGGCTATTTTAGTTGGAATGGTCAGGTGCTTACCTTTTAATTAAGAATTGTTTTTGTTTGTTACAGGCCTTAATATTTGGAGTTTGACATAGTGAAATGTCATATAATGCCATACTAGCTTATACAAATGACATAAAAATATTCCTATTTGAGACTAAATAGAAATGAATAAATTTAAAAAGAATAGTTTTCTCTACGGCACAAAATGATGATGAAACAAATAACAGTATTTCACTTATCTTGCTGCAAGCCTATAAATTCTGTAGATATGTATGCTGAGCAGATTCCTTTGTTTAGCTGTGAGTTCAATAAGCTCTTTACTTAATAACAGTTGATTTGGAATGCAAGTATATTTGGAGTATAAAATCCAAGATTGATAGCTCAGTCGATATTTTCATTGGCTAAAAAAAAATTGCCAGCTGATTCATAACCTTATCTTCTACTTCTCAGGACAAACTTGTTCTCAGAAGAGTGCCTGAATAGTAAGATAGTGGGATAAAAATACTTTTGTCAGATGACTAATTTTAGTATTGCTGAGCTTTCTTAACTTCCTATATTGTACTAAACTCAAGCAGTTGAAGCTCCCACATTCTTTCACCACTACAAATAGTCTTCTTGAGACTGGCTTTATCAATTCAAATTCAAATAATGAGAGATAAAAATTTTGCACATTTTTTCTCTGCAAATGTGGGTGTTCCTTCAGGACTTCTTTGTATCAGTTCTCTGAGCAGCTTACAGGCATCTAAGAGCTCTTTTAAATTTGCTTAAAAATCTGGTTGTACTGGTATCTATCTTCAAACCCCATTGATTTCAAAGAGCCAAGGTTTTCCTCTCACACTGGGTCTATTTGCACTCATCAAGCTCAGCATAAACACTTCAACACTTCTATGCAGAAATGTCTACACTTGGAAGCCCAGCTTTTCCAAATTGCCACTTCATCACATTTCATTTTGTATATCTTTAAATATTTTCCCTTGATGATCTAGTGTTTTAAAGTGAAAAGTCTCTGTTTCAGCCTCACAGTTTCCAGTACCAATAAATATATATGCAATCGCATCATCACACAGAGGTACTCTGACACTGTTCTCTGTATCTGGATTCAGAGGACAAATACATGAGGGTGGCAGGAGGAGTAGCTATGCAAGCAGCTACAACATAAGGTGAGAACCAGAAAGTCAGTCTTGGAAAAGCATTTAATCTGTAATGTCCCAAATAATGGCCAGTTGTTGCTTCCTTCATTACATTGTCTCAGCTTCCTAATAGATAGATTCATAGTCCTGTCAGCAAAACACCAGTGCTCATTAAATCTCAGTCCCATGTTTCTCTTGAATTCTCCAGCAATGAAATGTGGCTGTAAGTATACATGTCATGTGCTCATTTTAGGATTAACTGAAAGTGGGGGAAATGTTTGGCATCTAGTTGAAGCATAACATCACTTCTGGAACTTGGGATTGTTGTAGGAATATTCTCTGTCCGTGACCCTCCATGCATCACTTTTCTTATTTCTGCACATGGGATTGGACGGATGTTTTTCCACTAGATAGAATTTGCAAATGAGAGTTATTTATTAGTCCTAAATCTATCTGATATAAATATGCTAAGTTACAGATTCAAATGTATCCTTTCTAAGATAGAGGAATATTTGGGTCTGGAGAGCTTGGAAGAAGATCTGGCTGTTTGCTCCATTATAGATAGATATATCAAGAATCAAGCTAAAGATACAAAAATCAAGAGTAGAAATAAGATACACATTTTAACAGTAAGAATAATTAATCTCTGGAACATTTTATCTATAGAGGAGGTGGATTCTCAACTTCATGGAGTATTTAAGTCGAGACAACAAGATATCTTTCTAAACTATATGCGTTAGCTCGTCCAGATGATATCGGGATAACATAAATGACTTTGTGACATTCTGTGGTGTTTGCTAACTCAGAGCTTTTAATGGATGTTCTTAACATTTGTTTTAGCTGTAAAATCTATGAGTGAATTTAGAATTACATTTCTGTAGATAATACATTGATCCCTTCTGTTTGATGTGGAACTGATCTTCATAAAAATACAGTGGTCTTCACATAAGACTTTTGAATCGGTATTTTAAATGTGCATTGTAGGATAATGACCAATATAGCAAATGTCCAGGAGGGCACCTATCTTCTCATGTGAGTTATAGCCTTGTGGGCTCTTTGCTCTCACATGACCAGCTGACAGGTGGCTCCTATTCTTTCCTTTCTCCCACATGTGAATATTTCTGTTGGCAGATTAGCCAGTTTGCTAGCAGAGTAAAAGAGAATAGCATGCATATAATCCAGTAGAATGAACACAAAAAATATTTCTGCTGATTACAATGTTTGAATTGACAATTTGGAATTAACAAAATTCCTTAGCTACTACTCTGTGGAAGCTGCTGGCATTTGCTGACTTTAACAGCAACCACAGCACCTGCAATTTTGTCAGCTATTTGCACAGTGCCCCTGGAAACGCAGGCCAGCCAGGTGTTCCACTGTCTGTCTATCAGTGTTACCTGCTCAAAAAAAAGTATCAGTGCTACGTGCTGCTGTATTATTTAAATTCTCTTCCTTTCCTTTTGTCATCTATTCTACATTTTCTCAGTATCATTTTCTGCCTAGCTAAATGCTAATGTAGTACTTGGTTCAATCCCTCAGGTGATCTATATGTGTGGGAAAAGCAGAAATAAACATGTTGTCAAAGGCAAAAAAATTTTTAACAGTGTTCAGACATAACAACTGACAGATATGCTCCAGTGTTGGGAATGTAAATGTCACTCTGAATCTGCAAGGTACCCACTAGATCTCGCTCTTAGATTTCTTACTGCAGTTAGAGGAGACAACTAGTTCTAATGGTGCTGATCCACAATTTCATTTGTCGGGTAATGCTTCTGTCTGAGTCTTTCCAACGTGCTTTTCCTGAAGGAAGATACACGAACGTGTCTGGATTTCCTTAGATTTCTTTCAGTGTTAATACAAAATGCATCTTTCCACTTTTAAAATGATGGTGTTCTTTTGGGGAAATAACCACAGGTGGTAAACACAATTACTAAAAAGTATTTTGTATTAATTAATGTTCTTTTTCATTAGTTTTGATCAGAACAAACTTTTTCTTAAGGCATTCTTGAAAAGCAAGAACTCCAGAATATTGGTTGGGCTCCCATTAATAGGATGTAGCATACTTGTCAGAAGAGTATTAAGAGGAAAAAATGTGAATAATCAAACAATGAGTCTACAAAAGTCTTTCTGGGCTTCAAAAAAATCCATTCATGTTCTTGTGTCTTTCTTCAAGGAAAGCAGCTTGGAAAGATTCAGGTGGAAGCATTAGCAGGCGAATGAAATTGTGGATCGGCACCAGTAGAGCTAGTTGCCTCGTCTAACTACAGTAAGAACTGCCTGTGGGCAAGAGAGGTGCACCATTAAACAAGCTAAAAGAGATATGCAAAGAAATATCTATTAAATTTCTAAGTAGATTTTCTTCTGACTAGGAATGAAAGCCATTTTACTATTTCATGGACTTACATCCAATCAATATTAATTATCAAAGAAAGGAGTGAATAACATTCATGTGATAAGATCAGCACAGGGTAATGAACTGAAGCAGCATAAAAGCTTTCTTTCAATACAGTGAACTCATACATGACATCAGAATTATATATACAAAAAAAAGAAAGCTAGAAATGTCTGATTAGACCTCACTTTCATCTTTTCATCTCTCTACAAAGTTAGGAACTGCATGCTGCATAGTTATGCTGAAGAATAGGTAATAATAGGACTCTGAAGTTTTTACAGTAAGACTATATTCAGATATGTGAAGTCCAATTCATTTTCAGTGCTAATTCCTTATGAAGTACCAAGAATCTCAGTGTTTTACAATGTGACATTATCAGTTGCATCAATATGCTCTGCCAGAGTATGCTGTCATAAAAGACATTCTAAAATAAGATAAAATATCCTCATAAGACCACTATGCATTGTTAAGCTATATAGTCTGCTCATTTTCATCAGCTGATATGCACTACATAGCAATAATGATAATCCATTTTACTGGGTAACAAAATAATGGTGGGATGTGGAAAAAAAGAAAATGGAAGAATTTCATCACTCCAATTATTTTCACTCATTTAATATTAAATAAGGTCTCTCTAATGTAGATGAAACAGTTAACACATGTAAAGCAATTAATTTATTGGTTTTGAGCCTGCCTCCTCCTATAGATAAAATGGGCGTTTTTGTAGGGCAGCAGATCCGGGATGCAGCATTTCTGTCGCATGGATTTTTTCCTCGTACGGATAGTAATGCAAATGTGGTGGATATATAGCAGTGTTTATATTAGGCTGGACTGCAATGCTGTGGAATTAATTGTGTTGGCTTTGTGCACACAATATGTCCATGCAGCAGTAATATGATCTGGATGGGTAGCGTGCAGTAGTGAGTCAGGAGACCTGGACTGTTCACTCAGCCTACACAAAGGACCCAGTGAGGCTGCTGAAAGTGTTTTTCTGGACTTAGAAGACTTTATCTCAGACTCTAAATTGTTCAGAACATTCAGTCATGCCACACTAAATCAGATTTTTATATCACTGCTTTTACAGATTAACTCCATATTGCACTGGCAGCAAAACTGGCACAATGCTACGATTTTGAAACCTTTAGGTGGGATGACATGTGTGAGTTACTGAACAAGAATGCTAATAAATGGTTCACAATCTGGCCAAACAGGAATACTCATAGAATAAGATTCTATTAAATCACAATGTAATGATCCAAATCCTACTTTTACAGAAGCCACTATTTTAAAACCCAGTATGTGCCATACAATGTTAGAGATAATATCACGGTTATACATTGCTCCAGAAAACAACTACTTGCTCAATTTATAGGATGCCTTGAAAGCATCAGATGAGTTATAGGAAAGAATTATATTAAAATGTTTTCAAGCAGTACACTGTCTCCTCACCACCACTGATTTTTATTCATTTCTTTTTTTAAAGTACTATTCCAATTTCATTTTTCAGATGCTTATTACTGGATTTTACTTTTTTCTTTAATGAAAACAAAAAATGTGACAAATACTTCTTAGTTGAAAATATTCTGTATGCATTTTTCATCTTTCTTCCAGGGTACCCCTTCTTTAGCTTTAAAGGAAAGTTTTTGATCAGACTGCATTTTTAGTTCTAATTTGTATCTAGAAGAGTCCGTCTTGACTGGTAAAATTGTGGATTCCAGTACTTAACTAGTTTATCAGATTAAGGGATATTGACCTCAAGCCATAGATATGGTACACTCACTGTTCTTCTCTGGAATTCTGCTGGACCAGGAATTCATGAGATAATATTATCTTCTGTTCCTGCTTTGACAGAGCCTCTTCTTTTCATTCTGTTGATTTTCAGAGACTTATTCAGCACTGGAATTTTATTCTGTTGATGGTTTAGAGAGGTAAACAGTCATTTTAGGATCAAATTCTGCAGGATGTTCCACTTCCGTTAAAATCTTTGGAGACCAGTGCTGCTTAGTATGCAGAAAGACCAGACCCTTCAGCTCCTCAAGTAAGTGCATATGATAGAGTTGGTCAAAAATTGGAATACTTCCATGGAAACATTTTGGTTTTGGCAAAACTACAATTTCTGACAGCAAACTTGTCAATATTTTTGTCTACTTCTAATGTGTAGTTTCCTTCAGAAAACAGTATCATTTTTCTCTTCAGGAAGAATCTATGTTTAATGAGGACTTCAGTTAAGGATTTAACATTTCTTTTCCCCCAAAAAATGTTCTCATTGCTATTCTTGCACTTATTCTTACCTATTAATTATTGCGATATTAATATTGTTGATTAAAAGAGTGTTCTCAGGCTCTTTCTCCTTTTCTCCCTCCACAGATGTTGCCCTGTGACAGTGAATCCTCAACAGAAGAAAAAATAAAGTCTGTTCTATCATTTATATATTCTTTTAATATTCTGGGTTTAGAGCCATATATATTACCAGGACATTTCTCACTATTGCAAACTTACTGTCCAAACAGACACTGGAAAACAAAGATCACTGGGTATTCTGAGATGTGGTATCAGCTGCAATTCTTCACTGAGCCAGCTGGAAGTCATGCTACTTCAAATTTTATCTTTATGTTTAAAAAGGTCCTTACAGAAGAAAAGAAGGTACAAAACAACCTCAGGTGACAGAGTTGATTAAATCAAATAAAAATAAAGTTCAGTCTGCAACCTAATATTGACTTCAAAACAGGAAATTTTGAGAAATTAAAGGAATTAATGAATGATGTCATCTAGACTGAAGAACTTAGAGACCCTAGCACACAAGCTTTTAGGCGCACATCTTTTCCAGAAACTGTGTTCTTAACAAAGGAGAAAAAATTTATAAGAAAAGCCTTCAGACCTAATTTATTTAAAAGTGCATTAGGAATGGCAGAGATGCTACAAAGTCAAAAAGATGGTTCATCACAGAAAGGAAATGGAGAACTTTAGAAGAAACTCAAAAAGGCAGTTAGATCTTGCAAAGTATTAATAATTTTTTCAACTATTTAAACAAAAAGAACAAGAAGAAAAAAGAAATGTGTTCACTATGAAATAAGGAAAGGTTAAAGTTTAAAGGTAATCTAGCTTTTACTCAAGAGCCCAAAACAATATTGTATCTTAGCTTTCAATAAGGAATATGCTTTTAGGCAAGACAGACAAACGCTGAAGCTGAAAGTAACTGCTTTGCTTACAGTCAGGTGGAAGGAAACCTCAGACTTTAGTGCTCTCAAAGCGGAACATGACAGGGCAAAAATACAACTCCATCCTCAAACCCTGCCAGAACTTATGAGCAAAAAACATTTTTAATAAAGCCATCAAGGTAGGAATAATTTCATGTGACTGGGTAAGGCAGAAAAAGTCATCCGGGGAATAGGAAGGTAGAAAGTTTGACCTTGCAGTATTAAAGACTTTCTATCAGATGTTTGGAAAAAGATAATTAAAGTTGTATAAGCAAATGGAAAATGAAGTGAAATGCAACATTTGTTTACCAATAGTGAGTCATGATAGATAAGTGCATTATCTTTATGTTAAAATAACTGATTGTGAGGAAAAAAAGAAATATATTTAATCTGTGTAAACAAGTCATTTACATACATACATGGGAAATTACTGGATAGCTTGGGAAGTGGGGGAACTATAAACTGCAACTGTAGACTCGTTAAGTAAGTAGGAACTGGGGCATGAGCATGGGATGTACGTAAACAGGCAGTATCAGGCTATAAGGAGGCAATGAGTAGAGTTGCACAAGGACTGGTTCTGGGACTGATCTTGTTCAATAACAAAAACAAAGAACTGCATACTTGGAATTTACTCATGGTAAAATGTACTGATGGTACTGAGTTGCTGGTGTTCAGAGATGTCATCAATACTCTGAATTAGAATATGCTAGAAGAAAAACTTAGTAACCCCAAAGCTGAGTGCTAGAAATAGAATGGAATTTAGTATTACAAAATCAAAGTTCTTGCAGCATAGCAGATAGTCTTGTTATTGGCTTCCACCAGTGAGCATTTGTCACCTGGAAAAAACAGGGCAGGAGGGGGGAAAAAAAAAACAAAAAAAACCCAAGCTTTGTTCAGCCAGTGTGCAATCAATTTACAAATCTTACAAGTTTTACAAGCCTTGTAAATGACTGCAGAATGACTAGTAGGTATCAAAGTGATACTCAATGAAGACAATGTAGAGACTATAAAGAATAAGATCAGTCTATTAGAAATAAACATTACTGCTTTGTACAAGGACCTGCCGAGGCCCCATCTGGAATACCATGTATAAATCTCGTCACCCATGTTCAAAAGAGATGAATTTGTACCTGAACAGCTGCTGAGAAGGACTATTGAAATGCTGAAGGGAGGACTAAGCTTGTTTAGCCTAGGAAAAATAGAGGTTGGAAGGACATTGGATTGTTTTCAATAAATACAAAGGAAATATAAATAACGGGGAGGAGAAGTCATATATAAAATCAAAAACAATTTTTGGAAAGAACAAATATAGTTTAAACAGAAAAGAGTAACTTAGAAAAGGCTTCTAACAATGAGATTGACAAAAAAAACCCTCAGAAGTAGCTGTGCAGGAGGTCACTTCCTATTTATAAACAAATTCAGAACTATAAAACATGTCACGCAGGCATGCTATCCAGACTATTTCACTATTTTCAATTTTACTTCACAAACAGAATATCTCCTAACTTTGGGTACTATAATGTTTTGTCCAAATCTTATACTTTCAGAGTATAAGATACTTTATACTTAGATATACCATCTTTTGTTACCTCATGTGTGTTGGAAGAGGAGCCATTAAGCAGAAATAGGATATTGTTAATGTTTCTTGATAAGTATTTGATCGAATGTTTTAGTTTCGGGAGTTAGGAACATCTTCCTATATGAGATTTTGGAACAGTTCTGGAACTTCCTCCCACTAAGATAATTCCCTTAAAGGATATGTGCAACTAAAAAAGATTCACTGTTTTGTTTTGTTTTTATTTATTGCGGCTCATGGTAGAGAGGATATGGTAGAGACTGGAACTAGAATTGGCCATCCAATTCATTACCGAAACATAAGCCGTTTGGTAAAAATTACTTCTGTCCCTAGGCTGCCCCAGTTTGGACCACAGAAGAGAATTAGAGAGCCGTGACAGACTCCTGACACTTGCATTCATCTGCTGTGCCCAGCTTATTTTGTTGAGGAAAAATAAGTATTGTACCCATACTTACTGAAGCTGATATATTTGACTTAAATGCTGAGTCAAACCAAAGCCATATTTCAGTAGTTCACTCTTTCCTAAAGTAGCAAAGCTGAGATAATTATGAATACTGTTGATGAAAATTTTATTCACTCACCCTTAAACTGTATGGTTCATACTGCATTCATTCCAATAATCTTACAATTCTGCCCTTATAAGTAGTGTTCATTATACCTCCCTGGATTTCATACAGGGAGTGCCTGAAAAACACACGAACAATATTATTTAATTGCAGATGCATAAAAGATATTAAGGGTGATAAATGTATTTTATGGCCTTTAAAATGAAGCCAGACAACATTCATATAGTTTCTGATATTGCAAGTCTTGGTGAAAATATATCCCGAGGTTCAGAAAAAAATCTATTTTGACAGAAACTGATTCTTATTTCACACTCATAGGAGATTGCATTGCTGGTGCTGTGAAAGATATATCAGTTTTAAAGTCACTACACAAGGTGCTCAGATAAACTTCCTCCAGGTCCTGTCATACCAAATTGTATTAGAATAGACAGAAGTTACTCATTTAACAACAGACCAAAATTCAATAGTGTAACTTCAGAACTTACTCTAGGTACTATAGGTGTTTGAAACCAAAAAAAATTGAACATATAAAATGCTAGCTGCAGATGATACTGCTAAAAACTATGCACAATATTATACATAGCTATATTGGATTGGATACATTCTTTCTTACAGTTATTTACAATTTCACCATCAGTAGAAACCATTATGAAAATAATCTGTGCCGTATATTAGAATTCCAAAGATCATCAAGCTGGATGACTTGGACTATAAAATAAAGGTCATATTGATGATTCCTGATGTGCCAATAGATTATACAGCATTTATTCTACTTCCTCTTTTCTCCCCCTTCCAGAATACACTGCATTTGTTTATTTACAGAAATTGGAGCCACAGTACAGAGAGCCAAAGAGTGTGTGGATTCACATACTCTGAAGATTAATCTTAGACTGGTTCCAACAGCTTTGATTTACTCTGGATTTACACTAGAAAATACAACCTGGTACAGGAATCTCTTCATTTTAAGATGGTAGCACTAACATCAGCATACAAGTGATAAAGTTATGCACAAACGTTTTTTCTCATGTATCTTTGACTGTCTATTCCTTCTATTTTACTAGAGTCATTTCCATTTCAGAGTTATCAATGCGCATTCAGTGAAGTAAGCACAAAGTTTTAAAATAATTTTTATACTTTAAGATGACTTATTTTCCACAGTGACACCACCTGTTTTAATTGATCTGACTGCATTAAAGCAGAGATGATACTTCATATCATATGCAAGGATAAATAAAGCAAAAATACAGTATCTACAAAATCTTCCCTCATGGTGGTTTACAAGCTTAGTTTAATACTTAGAAAAGTTGTGACTTCTCCCATCTGCTAAGATTTAGCAAATATATCTTTGTAATGGTATCCTTCTGCTGATGGTAAAATTGTAACTGTGATAATTTTTAGCCATGAATGTCAGAGTAGAGATAGCAGGTATGTTGCACAAGTAACAAACAATAACAGTTTCTCATTTTTCTTTTCCTCTTTAGGCCCAAGGCAAAGGAGGTGGTCCAATATTGAAAGGAGATTAACTACTGCTAGAACTATCACCTGGCTATTGCCTAGTCGGATGACTAAGACCAGAAGATAAAGGTCATGTTGAAGATTCCTAGTGTGGCAAAGGATTATACAACATGTAATTAGTTTTCTTCTTCTTTCTTTCCAGAAGTCCCACCGAGACCATTAGCCACCAAATGAATATAACAATTTATACTGCTTAGAACAGGAAATAGTTGAGTGCCTTACATAACGCACTGAATAGCTGTTGGCCTCCAACTTAATTTTGACCATTGCACATATGGAATTGAGGTTGCTGTGAGAGTTATTTCATTTGTAGAATAAAAGTTGCTTTTCTCTTTTGCATATATTATGCCTGAGTCAGTCCAGATTTTCTCAGGCTTTTCTGTGCAAGGCTGTATTTACATTTTTCTTTCTGCAGACAGAGAATATCATGTGTTGATCAATGTTATCTTTATCATCTCATTTTTATTGTGCCTTAAGTAAATTACCCTTTCTCTCTTCATACATGAGCATTTTGAAGCTGTCTTGTAACAGCTTAATTCTGCTTATAACCCACTTCCAGGCTTTAAAATTTGCTTGTATGTTTATTTTCAAGCTGTTAACTGAAGATGTTTTTCTGATACCTTCATCATTCAAGTCATGACAAGCACACTTTCATCTCATACTAGCCACTATTCTTGAGAATACCTACCACTCCTGTAGGAAGTCAGATTTCACTTACTTAATGCATGGGGTCTGGATATATGTCAGTCATATTTAAGTTTTACTTAAAAAGAGCAAGACATTTTACTGCATTAGCAAAATGAAGATATATTCATCTTGAATAAATACCAATATCATTCCACAGTAATAAACATGTGAATGCACATTTACATACTAGATATAGTAATCGCTGAGAAAAGCAAGAAAAATATGATTTTTACCCTTTAGTCAGCCTTATGTAAGTGTACACTTCAATGGAAGTGCATCACTTGGGGGGGGGGATTCTTTCTGCTGAGAGAATTATAAAGAAGGATTTTTTGTGTCTGTATGCACTCTAACTTTATAATACCCAATATATGGTGCAGCTATCTAAAACTGTATATGTATTATCAGAGAGGGGGTTTCTACATTAATGCTGTCAAAATAAGCTTTGCTAAGGTCAGAGAGACTCAGTGAGGCATACTTGCCCTTCCAGTCAAGATTTAAATTTCCTCTTCCGCATAGTGGCTAGACAGATAGACCTGTCTTCCTTGCCGCTCTTCTGGAATTTGGCACTCTTTCCTTTTGTGATGTAACAGGTTGAAATGCTAAACAATTTTACCTATGCAAAAGATTTCTTTAGTATCTGCATCTCCTTTTGTCACTACACAACATTCTTCCCTGAAGCCTATGAAAATTATTTCCCAGCTAAGAGTAGAAGGAAAACTTTTTTCAGCTATTAGTGCTGTACCATGACTTCAGCTGTGAATGTGCCTGTCACCTAGCAGGGAGAAGGACTGGGTCAAACACTGCTCTTGGTTACACTGCAAATACTCTGGGTTCACAGGAGTGGAAATAAAAGCAGCATTTAGCCTAGTGCCTTTCATTTTGATGATCTGTCCTTTTATATTCTGCTCAAGATAATGAAGAAATTAGTCTCCTTACTAGAGTCTCTCCAAACTACTGAAAGCTAATTCATGCTCAGCTTAACCAAATATTTCCTGCAGCTTGATAAATAGGGTTAATATTTGCTGAAAGAAATATTACTAAAAGAACAAATTTCTGGCTGCGGGTAATGAATAAGAAAAATAGGAATCCCATTCTGGGTCACTGCTAAAGAGCTCGAGAGAAATCTTTAAAACCAGCGTCAACCTTGAAACATACCTTATCATCCCAAATGGAGAGCATAGTGAAGAAACTCACATCGATATGTAAGAAATAGTGTCATATAGAACAGCAGCAGCTCAATACAGAATATTAAAGAGGCAATAGTCTAGAATGCCAACTCACAAGATACTCAAACTGAAAGAAATACAAGACATGGCCATGATGTATTTGGACAGCAGTTTAAATTCACAGTAGTAGTAGGATCCCCAGCTTCTCTATTTTGAAGATGTTAGGGCAGCCAGCCCTCAAGGCGAACTCAAACACTGTGAATTATTTGTCTTTCTTTTTTTTGACATTTGCAGTTTTTGACTATCCTTGAGTTTCATCCACATCTTTGCTGTTGGGTCATTATTTCCTTCTCTTCTTTTCCCCATTCTGGTGTTGCTGATAGTTAGAAAAATGCATGCTTTTTTCATAAGTGTCCATGAACACATGGTGCCTAGCACAATGGACATCTAACTGGGATACTTAGGTGCTTCTGCTGTAAAACTGGAGAGAAAAATAGAATGATACACAGATGAAGTAATCCCTAAAGAGTAGATCCATCAAACTGCAAATTTTACCTGCAAAGCCTCTCTTAGCTAAAAGTGAAATATTAGCTTTCAAAATGGAGAAGTCATTTATAGGCAGAAGTTTTACTTTTACAGTTTTTTTAAGGAATAAAACCAAGTCACACAACTCGGGTTAGGATCAGAATTTTTCCTGTGGTACACTGGCTATATACAGATAGGCATATATCATAAAATTCTGGATTTAGTCTGAATTTACTCATTGCAGTTGTTCAAAAGCATGTAATAAGCCCTACTCTTATTTTTAATAACTAGTTTCATTCAGTTGCTAACATTGTTAGTACAGCTTATTAATATCAGCTCTCTCCAACACCCCCTTCTGCTTTCAAAATTAATTAAGCTAGTGGCACACTGACTGGAAGAAGAGACCATAGCTTTATTTATACAGCAAACAATAACAGTACGAATCAAGAGCAATAATCCTAATGTTTTAGTACTGACCTTATGAAGGGGTACTTTGCCAAATGACAACAGCATCTGTTTAAACAGGGGAAAAAAATCCCTAGTAAATGGAATGTCATTTGCTCCTCTCAAACATCACGGAAATGTTGCTTATTTCTTCCTGTCTTCCCCCTCCCACTTGGTAATTTTCTCATCAGGAGCCCTCTTTGGTGCCTATCATCCAAGCCATTCTACCATTAGTAATAATAAAAAAAACGGTATTTTTTCATCCACCAAAAATCTTAGTGTCTTCAGCTGTATATAAACATATAACTATGATAATTAATGCATTATTTCCCTTCTGTATCCAATAATGTTTTTAAAGGAAGGCTACCCTTCTGAATTATATACTCTTGTGTAAATATATATATTTATACATGAACACACCTAGAGAATTTGCTTAAAACAGCTAGAGAAGGTTGATGCGCTAGATATTTGCAGATAGGCAAGGAGAAGGACTGTTGCTCTCCCAGCTGTTGGAGCAGGTGGCTGCATGTTGCAGTACAATTATCAGGGAGGAATGTTTGTGAGGACTGAGATTTTATTGGATTTTAATTCAAGCGACTGTGGTTAACAGGTGACCATTAGCCCAGTCTCAGTGCAGTCGTATGGCACACCTTCACCTGATGCTCAGCCGCTTTGACTAGCTCTACTTAGGCTACAAGAACTTTTAAGCTCAAAATCCTAGTTTTAGTTGAGCAAGAACTAAAACAGTTGTTTTAAAACATCTTTTAAAATAGAAAAATCTTGTGAGGAGTTAAGCAAGAAAGAATAAAAGGCATCACAGACAAGCTCCCTGCAGGGAATTTCCTATATCCCTAAAGGGTAGTCCTTTATTTCTAGGCCTTCCCTCAGTCTGGCAACCTTTCAGTGACTTCTTTTGTTGTGGCCACACAATCGAAACACAACTCTACACAATCTTGTCTGGTTCCTAGAAGTCAGATCATGTCCTACACTTGCCCCTTACTCCTCTCCTCACTTTCCAAGCCTGTGCTGTACTAGAGGCTTGCTGGGACCCAGCCTCTTCTTCTGCCATGTTCACCCTCCCCTGGGAAGCTTCCCTTCCCCAGCACACTTCGCTAGTACCATCTGCAGATGGGATCTGGGAACTGAACAAATGAGTAGTAACAATGTACTAAGTCCCTTTCACTTCAGCCACTTACACCTAATCCAGGCACTCCCCACTTGATGGAATCTGGCACAGCAACAGGCAACAACAGGAAAAAGAAATACCATCTATCATGGTCTTAAAAGAGGAAAAGAAAGTTTGATTTGAGCTTTTATATATATTTTATATACTATATATATGTGTGTGTGTGTGTATATATATGCGCACACAAAACCAAATATATTTATATACAAAAATTCAGAAATGGCAAGCAAGAGATAGTAACAACTGTAGATGGAATGAATTCTTTTCTGTACTGTGAAACAATAATTTTATTTCATTTTTGAAAATATTTATTGAAAATATCAGTTATGAAAAGAGCCTAATTGAACACTATTTGTGGAACTGAAGGATTTTATGGTGATGCTGATGACAAGCCTCCTCTCTCTTACCCCAAACCCCATGACATGTATAGCTGTCAACTCCCCTCCATGGCAGCTGATGCAGAGTCAGTGCTGCCCTCTGACTCATTGGATTTCATCTCCTTCCAGAATGTCCTAAGCACCATATAATGAATTACTCTGGGATAAGCTGGTTTCAGTTTCTCCAGGTGATGCTTTTCTACTTAAATATTCAATGGTTGAGAACACAATACCTTAGGCTGGGGGCATATTTAATTCAAATTCTTGTTCTGAATAAGATTTTGGTGTCTTAGACCAAATCACCACGCTGTAAGATATTCCAAAGCATCATTCCCTCAATATCTGCAGTTAATACTGTTCCACTAGGCACAGAAACCTAAGAGAATGACTGAAACAGCCTTAAATGCATCAGCTCCTAGAGCCAATCTTCTTTTCTGATCAGATATCAAATATTTACAAGGTCACAGACAACTGAGCATAACACACCCCATAATATATCACAGTATTGTGGAAAGGACTCCTTGTTACAATATGGGCCTAATTGCTTTCAAGCAGAGGAGAAAATTTATTTTGTGCCTCCATCATCCTAGAAGGATGCCCTAACCACTAGGTGGGAAGAGAAAGAAACAGAATCTGTATCACTTTCTTCCAAGTTTTACTAATCTACTCTCCCCCACTTTTTCACAGAACAACCTACTGAGTAATTTTAGGTCAACTGAATTATTTTTAAAGAATTATTTTATCATGAAGGAAAATGCTTGCTATATTACATCAAGGCTCCTACGCTGAATATAGGCAGTTAAGCAATTTCTCCCTCAAATGATGTTCCAGCCATTAAGTTGTATGAAACAGGATACCTAGCACTAATTTATGTCAGCAGATTACCCTGTCTTTCATTTTCCTTAACAAAGCTTTATAAACTCTCTCCAACTACTCAGGCAGGCTACAGCAATATACAATTGGAATACAGTAAGTCATGTAAGAGTTATAAAGGTAACAGTCTCCCAGATAATCACAGCCATAAGAAACAATGCTACTTCATTAAAAAGTAAACCATAAACCTAAAGGCTCTGTTTCAATGCATTAAATGGTTTTGTATAGAATTTTATACTATAATATACTCTTTGAATTTCTTGCTGTCTAATGCTAAGTAATAATGGAATGAGAGAAAACACCATTTAAAAAATTCTAAATTGAAGCTACCCTTTATCTGTAAATAGACTTTTAACAAACTTTTCAACAATTCAATACTCTATATGATTCAATTTTCTAATTAGCATCTGGCATTCACAATCACATATACACATCCCACCAACTCCCACTCACCACTAATTCCTCATTGAGATATACCATGTGGGAGATTAGACATTTCAGGACTATCATTTATAAACAGGCAAAGCTTCGTTTAAGTGTATGAAACTACAACATTTACAGCAGCTAAAAATCTGACCTTCATATTTCAACTTCTTCAAGTTGTGTTATAACAAAAATCAGTTTTGTAAAACAGATCCTATTTTGTAAATAGATCCTGTTTTGCTTCTGTACAGATTCTTGTATTGCAAAACATGTTTTGCTAACAGAAAAATAGCTGAACCAACTTTAGTCAACCAAACAAAATTTTTTAGCTTAACCTAAACATAGGATGCTAGAGCCCAAAAGGAGAATTTTGGAAAGTTATAACAGTGGACAGGGAGCTATAAGGCTGCAACTCAATTGTCACTAACAATAGCTTTTGCTGTGGTGAAAACAGCAATAATAGTAAATCTCATTTATAAAGTGCCATTCTCAGATTCCCAGAGAGTTTTGCATCCCAAGCAAGTAAAAGCTACACAGAAAATGCATCTTTAAAATTCTGCTTTGAAAGCCAAATTTGCAGTGAGCTTTCCAAATATAAATAGGAATGTGATTTTATTGTGAAATACACACACTAAAAGCGCAGACACCCACAGTCTCTAAATAATATATAGGAAAAAAACATGAATAAGGAGATTCTGACCTAAAAATCATACCAATAGCAAAAGAAAGAAAGAAAATTTGAAGAATTTGGGCTCAATATTGCCAGAGGCCTTATAAATAAGGACACATACTTTAAAATCAATGACATAGTCAAAAGAATAAGGAAAACACTATGGTATTTTTATGTTTTCATGCATTTTCTTGTGTGTGTAAATCTGAAGAAAAATCTTTAATTCACCAGAACAAGATGCCAAAAGATATATATAGCATTGTGATAGCTAATAGTCCCAGAGGCCAATGAAACAGGGAAAAAGAAAAAAAAAAGCCTCCAAAACCAAAAAAAAACTTTTGACCAGTGATCCCCAAGACACCATGCTGTGGTCCTTGAGGACAAGGACCTGTTAAGAAAAAATAGAATCCTTTCTATAAAAGGAACAGAACATGGGTTTTCTGTACTGCATCTGTATTTAGATTTCTACACTGAAGTGATTAGATTTGCACTTCACTGTGGGGAAGAGGCAGTAGCAGTACACTTCAGAGAAGGATAGATTAGCTCTAACTCTTACTGCTCTGGCACTTCATAGGCAAGCCCTTACCAAAACACAGGTCTCCATTATAATCCTTTTTAAGGCTCTCTAAAAGGGAAAGGGAGAGCAGAAGGCACACGCAGTGATTCTCTGCAAACAGCCAGCCTCTTTCTCCATTATTTTCACCTATGATAATAACAGGTGCCAGCTGGGAATGGCTCTGCCATGGCCCTTTCTCCCTGCTGGGCCACAGTGTGCCAGTGGCATACAGTATGGCTAAGCATGAGATGTGGCGTCTCAAGCAGTAAACAAAGAGGTGGGCCGTGGTCAAAAGCTAATCACTAATCTGGTTGTATGTCACAATCTGAAATTCCTTAGTAGTATCTGTTGTAAGCAGCTATAATCACAAATATCTTACCTCACACCATCACTTCATGCGAGCCACATTGTCTGTGCAAATCCGTATTTTGGCTGGATGATGAGACTTTCAACCATGCTTTACTACTGTCTTCATTTTACAAATCCAGGTTGGCCTGATGTAGTTGTATGTGTCATTTTGATTTTTGAATAGGGCATATTTGTCCTTAGATGCATGAGAAAGAATATGCAAAAGCCCTTTCCTCAAAATTAACAACCTTGAAATTAGCTAACAGTGTTTACAGATATATATTTTTATTCTTTTTCCTTAAAAAGAAGAAGAGATACATTCTACATGGGTAAATAAGGCAGCAGAGAATATATCATGCCACCAGGGAGAAGACAGAACAGTGGAAGACATTATTACTTACTATGACACTTCTGATTAATTATATCTATTCATAAAGAGAAAATATTATGCTAGAAGGATCTTAAGGTTGAATTGGAAATTGACATTTTCAAATGTGACAACAAAGTAGATGGTCTGCTATGCCAATGAGGCAGATATATATATATTATAATTGCATGAATCAAACAGGGAAAAAATAAAGCCTCCAGCTCCACTCAGTGTCCAAAAAAAAGAAAAAAAAAAGTATTCTTCTTCTGGGTGTGCAATCAATTATCAATAATAATTACAAAGGGAGAAAAGCTTCATCATTAATGCAACAAAGGAGAGAAATAAAATGCTAAAGCCAAATGCCCAGGTTAAGGTCAACATGAATTCACAGCTGTTCATTATAAATTAAAATATGTCATGTCTATACTGCTTTATAGCAGGCCACAGCAGTTTGTCTGTAATAAGGCAAAGTTGCAGCCATTTCTTAATCCAGGCTCCCAAACCTTTAGTGTAACGTCATCATTCAATTATTAGTTTATTCTGCTGCAGACAAATCTCTCACCATTTCTTTGTCTTTCAGAAAAATATCCAGTGCTCAGTCATTGTTGCTCCAAAAAGCTATATACGTATATATGTATTTCATCTTTCCTTATGCTTCATTTAAAACTTCCGTAAACAGTCCCAGCATTTTGTGTTGATGTGCTAAATGAAATTGCACTTCTCCAGCTGTCTCCTTCTTCTCGATGAGAAACAGTACTACTTGCTCAATGCTGGAGAACCATCACTCCTGTCATTTGAAATGTCAGGGCAGTTTGCAGTGTTCTTACAGTTTAGCTCATGCAGAAAAGTCCTCAGAGTGTGGGTGGTAGGCACAGTGTCAAGCTGCAGAGTGGCATCAGCTGGGTTATGACTATACAAAATGCCTGTTGCTCTGAGAATCCAGACTTCAGTAAAGCATAGTGAGAAAAGGCCTACTGATTTTGTCCAAGTAAGATCCTGCCTGATGAGTAGAAAGCCACAAGCTCAGAGGAGTTACAGCTTACCAGGAGGTTGCTGTACAGCCTTCAGGATGCAGCACAAGAGCGTTCTTCCTGCTGCCATGGCCTCTCTTTTGGGTTTTTGTCCAGGTGCAAAGGCACTCTGCAAGTGGCGTACACACAACCTTAAAGTATAAAGGAATTTTTACTGGCTAGCACACACAAAACACAGCTAGATTTAGGGAGCTGTTTGGCCAAGCATTATCCTGATGACCCCTTCCCTTCTACAGCACACCAAAAGCCTTTTCTGGACAGGCAAGCGCCCATCTGGAGGGGAAGGATTGGCCTCTGCAGCTCCCAGAGAAAGAGCCTTGGTGTTACTGAGCTACCATCTCCCATCAGCTGATGGCTCAACCCAATGCTTCCCAAGAAAATTAACTAGCTTACCTGTTTTCCTTGGGGACTTTATACCATTCCTTGTTGCTGTTTTCCCTGTTGATTTACTAATGATCCTGTCTCAGCAACCATACATCCACAAGATTACTTTTACATTTTATCTGCTCTCTACAGACTTTCTCATGGCTCTTTCTGTGCAGTCTGAACCAAGGCTACACAGCTGGACCACATCAGGGCTGGACCCTGGATCCTTGGTACGCAGGCAATTAAACCGCTGCAGGTGGGGGAGCTTATTAGCAGGGATTTTGGTGAGAAGGTGTCACTGGAGACACTTGCAAAGATTTGCATGCACAGAGCTGGCATGGGAACTACTGGCTTCGTTAACCCCAGGAACAATGATGCTTATTCTTCAGTGCTAGATACTTCTATTTTGATCTACTGCCTACTTGTTTACATATATACAGGCATCTCCTTTTATTAAATAGCCCTGTAATAACTCTGTGTATTCCTTACATGCATATAGAAAAGAACCAATTGCAGTAATTGAGATCATGAATGCAGCCAGAACAGATTGCACAAAATCTGCACTCTTTACTCTTTAAGATATTTCTTGTTAAAGTATCTCTCGTTTCTCAAATCTGCCTCTGTGTCCCATAAAATATTACAGAACTGTGTACCTTCATGACTCAAAAGCATTTTCCTAAGAATTTCAGGAGAGTAGGGTAAGGTTAAAGCTAAACTGACGATCCAATTAATAATAAAAAAATGATCATTAATTGCTTCAAAACCAGGAAATTGCTATGCTTATAAAAATAAATTAAAAAGGAAATTGTGCATATTTCAGAAAATGGAATAGAAATTTCTCTACTTGTGAAAAAAGTCAATTAAATTGCTTTTCAAAGCTACCTTTTTTGCAAACTATGCTTAAAGACAGTATGAAATACTTGTCTCTAAAGATAAAGTCAGAAATAGCAAAAGTAGCAAACCCCACACTGTCTTGTAATGTGTTAATGGTGGTTTTCATTTTCCAAAGCAACACAGCAGTTGTTCATTTCTACATCTGTGTCTTCATCTGAATAATAGGCAAAATGTCCACTGACCCTCTTCTGTAGCTCTCCGCCTGCAGTCATGGCACAGAGATTGCGTTGTATTGCACTCTGTTTCACAGTGTGGTCAAGGTTGGCTGCCAATGTGCAAATTCTGAACCATATTACAAGCATCTATTTTAAGAGATGAGAAATACTGTTTTATATATGATTAAGCTTTCTGAAACACTACAACAGAGCTCTAACTGAAGAATGGGTGGTTTTATTTTAGTAATGGCACCACTCCATGAACTGCTGAACTCATGTACAAAATGTTCTCCACATGCCTCATTGATATAGAACATTTGATTGCAAATGTGCTCTCCGGTATTAATCAGGAGGTTGTTAATCTTAATAGCATCATGTGTTGTCACTAGGCATTTCAAGTAGGTGAGCAATAGGATAGTGAACTTTTTACACAGATATGTCAATAAATATGCATTAATGGTCACATCCAGTGAATGACTATGACAAATATAGCATGGTAAAACTCATCTGACAACATCACAGAAATCATAGTAGACTTTGTATATAGCCTCTGACTCTTTGCTATACAGTCTTCTGAAGATAAAATTTGCACTAGGCCCTAGCATTCCATTATGCTCAGATTAGTCTTATGGTGGAGTACAGAACGGTATGATAGCAGCTCCAGGTTTTCCAAGTAGTAATGTATCCTAGGGAGTTGAAGTTTTCCTAGAACTTGCTGCATTCCTCTCTGCTATCTCATTGCTTTTATTAGTGACTCCTTTGAATAGCACTTTGTAATTTGGGCCAGCTGGAAAGGGACAACAGTTACCTCCATGTTATCACAGAAGTAAAGCTGCAGGGGTCAGGATCTGGTTCATATTTTAAACAAAAGATAAATATTTTAGGCACAGTATGAATGAAGATAATTATTTACTTGTAAAGAATAAAGATACAAGAAGTGGAAGCAGAGACAGGTGACCCAGGAGGAATATGGATACTGTTAGAGCATGCAGGGATAGGGTTAGAAGAGCTAAAGCCGACCTGGAGTTGATACTGACAAGGGATATGAAAGGCAACAAGAAAGGTTTCTACAAGTACATAAGCAGTAAAAGGAAGGCTATGGAAAATGTGGGCCTGCTACTAAATGAAGCAGGGGCCTGGCTGACAAAGGACACACAAAAGGCAGAGATTCCAACTTCCTTCTTCACCTCAGACTTTGCAAGTAAGACCAGCCTTCAGCAATCCCAAGCCACTGAGACTGGGAGGGGAGGAGTCTGGAGCAAGGAAGACTTACCCTTGGTGGAGGAGGATCACATGAAGGAACACTTAAACAAACTGGACATGCAAAAGTCCATGGGCGTGAGAGGATGCACCTGTGAGTGCTAAGGGAGCTGGCCAATGTCATGGCGAGGCCACTCTTAATTATCTTTGACAGGTCATGGAGAACAGGAGAGATTCCTGAGGACTGGAAAAAAGCAAATGTCATCCCTATCTTTAAGAAGGGCAAGAAGGAGGATCTGGGGAAATACAGGCTGGTCAGCTTCACTTTGATTACTGGGAAGGTAGTGAAGCAACTAATCCTAGATAATACTTCCAGACATGTGAAGGACAGAAAGGTGATCAGGAATAGTCAGCATGGATTTATGAAAGGGAAATCATGCTTAACCAACTTGATAGCCTTCCATGATGAAATTACTGCCTTGGTGGAAGATGGGGGGAGCAGTGGATGTTGTTTACCTTGACTTTAGTAAAGCTTTTGACCCTGTTTTCTATAACACCCTCATAGATAAAGTGATGAAGATAGATAAGTGGTTGCTGAGGTGGCTTGAAAAATGGCTGAACTGCTGGGCTCAGAGGTCTTAATCAGCAGCACGCAGTCCAGCTGGAGGCCAGTCATTAATGGTGTCCCTCAAGGGTCAATACTTGGGCCAATACTGTTTAACATTTCACTAATGACCTGGATGAGGGACCAAATACACCCTCAGCAATTTCACAGATGATACAAAACAGAGGATTGGCTGATACATCAAATAGTTGTGCTGTTATTCAGAGGGAGCTCAGCAGACAGGAGAAATGGGCAGAGAGGAACGTCATGAAGATCAACAAAGGTAAGTGCAAAGTTCTGCACATGGGGAGGAATAACCCTATGCACGAGTACAGGCTGGGGACCAACAAGCTCATCAGCTTTTCAGAGAAAGACCTGAGAGTCCTGGTGGACACCAATTTGGACATGAGTCAGCAGTGTGTTCTTGTGTCAAAGAAGGCCAATGATATCCAGAGCTGCATTAGGAAAAGTGTTGCCAGTAGGTGGAGGGAGGTGATCCTTCCCCTCTATTCAGCACTGGTGAGGCCTCATTTGCAGTGCTCGGTCCAGTGCTGGGCTGCCCAGTACAACAGCAATATTGATTTACTCAGTCCAGCAAAGGGCCACAAAGATGATTAGGGGACTGGAACATCTCTCATATGAAGAGAGGCTGAGACCTGGGACTATTCAGCCTGGAGAAGAGAAGGCTCCAGAGGCATCTTATCAATGTTTATAAATATATGATGGGAGGGTGTACAGACTTCTCAGTGGCGCCTGGTGACAGGACAAGAGGAAATGGACACAAACTGAAACACAGGAAATTCCACTTGAACAGAAGAAAACACTTTTTCACTGTGAGGGTGGCTGAACACTGGAACAGGTTGCCCAGAGAAGTTGTGGAGCCTCCGTCCTTGGAGATATTCAAAACAGTCCTTGCATAAAAGCACAGAACACAAAAGTAGAAGGAACTTTCTGGTTTATCCTGCTGTCACTAGAACATATAATCTTATTCTTGCATTTACTGAAGTCTACCTCAAAGCTCATGAAGTGGCATGTCTCCACTCCACTCCTGCTTAAAGTTGTTTTGGAAGGTCACTGCACTGGAGGTAGGAAACTTTTCTTTCTAATTTCCAAACGAAGTTAATTTTTGCAAGTTTACACCTACTTTTTCATGTTTGGCATTTGTTCATTTGAACTTTAAAAAAGTCTTCTCCTTGGGACATTCAGTGAGAGCAATCTTAGCTTCCAAACCTTTGTTTTGCTAGATTAAATAAGCCAGCCTCTGTATTTCCTCTTACATTCTAGACAGCCCATTCTCCGGTCGTCCTATTAGCCCATCTCTGTATCAGCTGGAATTCCCTCTCGCACAGGAATGAATTGGAACTGTATACAGAATTTTAGATAAAAAATGGCATTAAACAATGATATTTTTACATCCCTGTCACTAGTGGAAATATCTCTTTTTGCTGGTGGCTTCTTTCAGGTTCTCTCTTTTATTGGCCACTGGCCATTTTGGCTCACTGGTCATTACTAGCGCTGCAGAGACTCCTTATTCAGTGATCCTAACTGACTGCTCAGAAGCTATTTCTAATGTCAGTCCAGAAATGACACTCATTCAACCTAGTCCTGTCACAAAGTTTGGTTATATACCAAAGCTGTTGCTCAGTGTCCTTTATCCCACAGTCTGGCAAATAACAAGCATAACATTATGTAGCAATGATTAAATAGCACACAGGAGGTTTCAGCAGCTGGCTACCAAGGATTGCAAGTTGTGACTATCCTTTATATCCATATGTTTTCTTATTTTATACTATCTTCTGTCATGCATCTATTATGCATTTTAATAGATATTTAGATTATCCAAACACTAAGCATGTTTTCATGGTCAAATGCCAAGTCTTTACATGCTATATTTGGCCATTTCCTGGTCTGCACAGCTTCACTGCATGATATTACATCTGTCTTGCAAAGATCCTCATTAGGCCTTCAATGGACTACAGACATCCCACTCATTAACATACTATCAGTTGCTCATCTGCAATAATTTACTGGTTTTCAGGCCTTTAATAGCCACATAAAATTGGTAGTTTATATATATGTGTCTATGTGGTATCACATCAAAAGCTTTACTAAGTGGATATTAAAGAGATAGTATAAAGTCCCTCATTGTCTTGAAAAACTTAATTGTTCTATCAAAACCAAAGATTACTATCGTTTCTAATATGAACTATCTTTGATGAGCCTATATTGCATTTTTTCTAGTTTGTTTTTACTTCCACACTGAAGTAAGCTTTCAATATTTATTCTGTATCACTGCATGCAGGGTCTAACTGTTAAGACTATAATCTTCCATGTTAGCTTCTTTTTCATGCCCTCCACCACATATAAGGACTATATTTACTACTTTTCAGTCATGCAGGCTCATGAATAATTAAAAATATTTCCTTTCAAACTTTCATTTTTAATACTAAATCTTTCAGTTTCCTGTGATCAGCAGTCTTTTCTTGTTAATTCGAACAATAAAACTCTGAGGTTTTTGTCCAGTCTTGTCACCTTTGTTTTCCATACATATTGACAATTGCAAGCACTGGTTATGTCTTTGATAAAGAAACTTCCATCTACAAGTGAACTCAATGTCACAAAAACTCATGCAATTCTTACCAATATCCAACATCACAGAACCTTTAATTATTCATCTCCAAAGTGACTTTAGCCCAAACTGATCTTAAACTGCCCACATTATCACTCTAGAATCTTTTATATCATTACCATGCAATGGGACACCACCAATTTTACCTTTATTTATATCTGAAATTCCATTTTACCATCTTATTTGTAATGTCTTTTCATTATGTCATTTGCTATCCACATTACTATAACAGGTCTTGCACTTCACCTCCATTTTCATTCCTGAATTCCTCAGTGTATCCTCATTTATCTGTTTTCCCTTATCTTGATCATTACTGCCAAAAATGGAAACCATTAATTTATTGCATCCCACTCTATATTCTTTAGTAAAAGCTGTTCTTTCATGCCAGCTTCAGTCCTAAATGACTAATAAGTGAGATAGAAACAATTCATCAGAAAAGCTTTCTTTGTTCCATCAGTGGTCCCAGCAGTCACGTATTCCTTACAACACTAATCCTTGAACTTGTCAAACTGTAATCATCTTTGACAGGGCTTGGAAAAATGTGACTGAAAAACACCTAAGTTGTCACTTTTTTTGAGCATCTGCCCTCACTGGGCATATGCATTTTGCTCCTGTAATTTAGTTTATGCCGGCATAAAGGATGATCAATGAATTCCATGCTCAGCTAATGTTCCTTCTCGGCTCCTGTGCTACACCTAAATACTTGCTCCTGCATTATTCCACCCTCCAGACCCTTTCGATGATCAGTTATTATTAATAAAGTATCTCCAAATATATTACATTGGCTCACATTCAGTAGATGCCTACAGATCTTGTACTGTAGATCTGAATTGCATAGCTTCCTTTTTCTTCTCCTTTGTCATGCCTGAAACTTACTGATACCTCTAGTTGAATCCCTAGTCATTGGATCTTCTCTTCCATAAAACTGATCAGATGATATTTTCTATAGAATTGGCTTTCACTAATTTCCATTAGATAACTATTTCATTTCCTTTCTATCTCTTGTTTCTTTTTCCCCCTTCTGTTGCAGGCTTTCCACATGATATTCTACTTCTTCACGCCATCTGCTTCCTTTAGTCTTGTTCAGAAAGTACTCATTTCATGACTACCGAGCACAAGAAAACAGTCAACTTGCACTCTATCCCTTCCCATCTGATTATAGACAACATAAATAAAGCTTTTAGCCAACCTCTCAAAGACCAGCAGAGTGCAGGAGAAGGCTAGACCCACCCCTCAAGGCTGCTATGAGATATTCGCTGTCTCTCACCATACCAATCATTTCTAGGTCAACAAAGATGTCTTTTCCAGCTCAGCAATGCAATTGTAGTACTGAAACTTGCAGTACACCAAACTGTCACTCTTGCATTCACATGTAAACAGGAAGCAATTCTTGGTGTTATAGTAATCTTAAATACAGAGTTATATACCTAATGCCCTGATTTAACAGTTAACAGCTCTGTATTCTGAATACTTCTCTTTATAACAGATTAAGCAGTGAGAAGCCAAGGAGAAAATGAAAAGGACATTGTATACCTCAGTCATAAAAAAATATTAAGACTAGTACTAAAAATTAAGATATTTAAATAGTAGATTTGCGAGAGAGGCTAATTTGTTTTGTCTTCTTTGAGCATGTAAGATCACATCTTTTAGTTCTCTTTTCTCACCATAGAATCCTGTTATGTAATATAAAATTCTAATTTAACCACATGTGATCCCAGGAGCTAAATCTCTCAGAGAAGCTCCAGGCTGGTTGGAATTTGTGACACTAAGATATCAGTATCGACTATCACTTAACTCTTCTCTTCTGGAAGAGTGAAGCTTCTCCCAACAATGTTCTAGGTCTCCTTTCAACAGTCTATCCCCTCAGGAAGTAAGCTAAAAAAAAGAAAAAGGAGGCTAATAAAGCTTCTGCTGATTCATTTTCCATTTCTGCAAAGTCTCTATGCCTTCATGGAACTACAGAGAGTTGAAATAAGATTTTGAACACAGTAATATAGATACGGGCTTCATAGCTCTTAAATGTCAGCCCTGAAGGAAAAGGCTATTAGTGGGAAAAGCAGGAAAATCATGTTAATTTCATGGAAAGGTAATAATTTGCTTTCCGCTCATGCTTTTAACTTAGGTTAGCCTGCATTTTCAAAGTTATATTTTGCATACGAAAGAACTGTAAGCTGACACTTTTAAAATGTGAGCATCAATTTATCAGGTTCAAAAGAATCAGCCTCTTGATTCCATGAGCATTTCTTTGTGTAGACCAGTAAGGATTTAAATAGCTCCTCTGCATTACTTAGCAAATCATCCTTAAAAAGGCATTTTCATTTGAACTGTTGTTAACATTATTTCTGCTAAGCACTAAGGCAGGAAGGCAATTTTTATACTCTTTTCCAAATAAATATATGCTTTTCAAGCATCTTGAAAATATGTTTATCTGATCTGTATTGTTAAATAACAAAGGTCAAAAGTTCTTATTTGATGTCATTGTAATGGATGTTCTTACTTGAGCTCTAAGTGGACTATAAAAGTCTTGAACAATATGGCTTATGATGTGTTTACTTTTGGTAACACACATAATCATTCATTTTCATTATCTTCTAGTCAAGGTTTCTGTCTTTTTTAATACTCATCAACAAACAACATAAAAAAGATATTCTGGATTTTTACTCAGCTCTTTTACTTGCTTATGCCTGATTCTCTGTAGTATAAAAATGCAACATGTAACTACCCTGTATTCTGCTCCATGTGGGTGTGTTGTCACCTTTGTCTGTATTGTCTAAAATCTTCTTTTCCCGTTACTGAAGAACTAATGCATAAAGTACAGTCACACTCCATAGGCAATTTGGGTATACAAAGTCAAAATAGCATATGATCTTTCAAAATTCCTTTGCCATAACTACAGAACATTTTTATACTTCTGCTAAAAATGTCAATTCCCTTACACTTATTCTAAGTTCCACTGTAAATTTAACAGCAGTAAGTGTTTATATTTCAGTAAGCTGCACTCTGGGGGGCCTCTGTACTCCCTTCTTTAAAAAAACATGCAAGTTAACATATTGCATATCAGAAGAGAAAAATTGCCTGGTTGTAGCAAATGCTTAGGGCAAGCATACAGTGTGCAAAATTTTGCCCACAAACTGCCTAGTGAAAGAGTTTTGTTCCTGAGATGACATATCTATGTTTTAATTAGAATTTGATTGTAATTAAATTTAAATAAAGATATGTTTAATATCAGAAGAGATCTCCAAGAAAGTACTCTAATAACTTTAAAACCATCAGTATCTAGAAATGTTATGCTTTGTACAATAAAATAAGTATCAAGACTAAGGAAATGAAAGCGCTGTGTGTAATTATTTTAAACTGATTATTTTGAAGATGCAGTAATTAAAAGAAAGAACCAAAATCCACTTATGTACAGTTTAAGAAAATGGTAATTTAGGATCTGTACACCAAATCTGCTGTAAATATTTTCAAATTTGTTCTTGGAAAGAAAATACAAAAGATATATATATTTGTTACTACGAAGTTAAGAGATAAGGGAATATCAGATTCTTATGTGAAAATGGGTATCATGGTAAAAAACCTGAAGGGGTGGGGTCCTTGCTTGGGAATACCTTTTTTTTTTTTACCCATGCTTGAACTTGCTATCAGAAGACCCAGGACCTCAACTCTCAGTTGTCTGTTTGGGAACTCTAGTCTGTGGTCAGGCCCAGTCATGCCAGCTTGGAGTATGTAGACCTCTTTCTTTGGCACAATCCTTCTTAAGAATCCTTCTTAATAATCTTTCAGAAGGGTAGAATTTACCACATTTGTCGTGACGTCGGTTCAGGTGGCTCTTCTATTGAAGCTGCTGCAAATAGCAAATGCCACAGTTCCTGGCCTTTTACTTTGTATTCCAGCTCTGATGTAGCTCATTAACAAGTCGCCCTCAGGAAATGACAGGCATTTAGCAGGAAAATTCTCTAAAGTGATTTTCCCTGCTGTCTCCCAGAACTATTAATAGGAGGTACCATCTAGCTTGCCTTAACATTTCAGTCATTGACCTGTTGTTATCCGTTGTCAGAACTGCTTCATAATTTTAGTTCAAATAGAAAATAAAAAACAGAAGGCAAAGAAAGATTGATATGTGGCTTTTTTCTTATAATGAAAACAGAGATCATAATCTCCAGAGGAATTAACAGACATAGTACCTAAATTATCACAATATCCAAATAAAAATTCCAAAGCATTACACAATCCTTTAAAAATGCAAAAGTAACCCAAGTCTGCTAAGACCCAACTGTTAGGAATGAACCGTGGCAGCACATCTTCTAAGGAAGTAGAAATTACTCCATTAGCATACAGAATGACTCGTGAAATCCAGGCATGCAGGGATAGATTTTGTTATCTGCCTAACATTATTGCAGAAAAAAGTAAAGATATTAAGTATGATGTGTCAGCTGAAGAGATAAAAATTAGCGTCAGCATGAAAGATAAAAGTGTGTGGCTTATACAATTTTGTAACTAAATAGAAGATGTCAGAACACCTTAGTTTAATGATAAACTAAAAAAATGACACCTGTATTTATGATATGTATAAAATTATTTGAGCCAGCACAATATTTGAAATAGATTCTCCAAAATACAAGAATTATTGATGAGTTTTATTTAACTGGAATAGTAAATGTTTCTAGAATGCATGAAACAGTCTGCAAATTTTATTCATATTTAAGTAGGAATGAAAATTACATGCAAATTTTTAAGTAGGCTTTGGTCTACCACAAAAGCAACAATATATTTGATCACCCCACAGCCAACTTACATGTCTGAAAGAAAAAAAAAAAGAAAGTGGTGCTTTGAAATTGTGGGAGAACATCTAAGTAGTTAAACACCCAGAAAAATGAAAAAAAGTCAGAATATGTTAAAAGCAATATGAAAAACTCAGAAAAATCCACAGGGTCAATGAGAAGCTTCAACAGAGAACAAATGATATTTTTTTGGAAGCAAACACCAATGCTAGCTCAGCAGCAACAACAATTTTAGCTAAAACAGCTCAGCAAGGTTTCGACCAAATGTTTATAGAGATTACAAGAGGGAAGAAATATCACCGTACTAAGTTTAAATTAGAGACTGATGTACAGTTCAGTAGACAATCCATAAGGGTATATGAACAATTAGGTCTCTGAAAGCTCTTAACAGCTGCCACAAGAAGACTGTTTGGTCATGGAGAGGAGAGGCTACATAGAGGGCAAGATGTAGGAATAGTAATCACACAAAAGGTCTATTTTGGACTGAAACCTCAGAAATACCCCAAGGCTTGATCCAAAAACGTGCTTAACTCTTTGATTAATCAAATTAATAACAACATAGTAAGCATTCCACTTCTACTAATATGCAGGAGGTGATTTACTGAAGGGCAATGCAGATGTACCTTATGCTAAAGGCAGTATTCTACTGAATATGAATTTCATATGTATACAACTATAAATCTTGCAGCTAGTCATTCCTCTCTCCTCCCTCTGTATTCTTTTTACATGGGATTTTCACATGGGAAAATACAGGAATAATTGTGAAATGAATTGGTACAACAGAAAAATCTCATATAGGAAAGCTGATGCTGCATGAAATTACAGTACAATCAAACCAGGCCATTAGCAGATGATGTGATGAGCTAACTGGATGACATTCAATTTTTCCATGTCCAGAATATCTAATATAGGCAATAGAAGATAAACTCAGCACCAGCTGTGAAAATCAGAAGTTCAGTGTAAAGAGCTGTCAAAAAAAGCATATTTAAAGAGGTAGGGAACACGTATCTTCCATACTGTAAATATAGGCTTCTGAGTCTATGTGAAAGAATATGATACTGTGGGTATACCAAAGTTGAAAGATATGGAGCAGGGAAGACACATTAAATCTAGTCAGATACTACTGCACCACAGCCACATAGATTCAATACCCTGCTTATGTTTCTTCTGTAGAAAATATTAAACTACTTTTGTGGAGACTGATAACAAATAAAGGGTGAAGGATAATCAGGAATAAGGTTGTATAACCTCAGGTACAGGACACCAGGAGTCAGCTATACCGCTAGATACCCGGGAGCAGTGCATTTGTGTTGATTCATCATAATTGTGCTCATATGTACGAAATCTTACTTGTGAAGGACTGAGCCATCCACCTGGCTTCCTGAAACGATTAAATTATGTCTCATATATTATCTTTTTAGAATTCCCTTAGCATTTCTCAGCTAACTGTTGGCATCCCTGTTGTTACCATTATAAGAAGTCTGGATGCCATGCAAATACTGTCTTTCTAGTTATAAAGGGTGTGGATGTATGTTGTTTATCTCATTTGACTAATTTTGTCATAACCAGGCAAGGGCAGGTAGAGAATTGCTGGAACATCTAGGAGTTAATTTCCTCTATCTCAATAGCTTGCTATCCTCCAACCATCTTACTGTATGATGTGCTGTAACTTTTGCACATATAGTTGTTTTCATAAAGAAAACATTTTTTTTCTATCCAAGCCCTATTGTACACTAGTATTCATTTAAAGCAAACATTTTTTTTATTTGTTCCTTGGTCCTAAGTCTACAGATACTATAGAAAGACTGTGTGAACAGTTCTTGCCTGAAATCCCATACTTGTATCAACCTGTGAGCATTTATTCAGGTAATAGATCCTCAAGAAAAAAAAAAACTCATTCATTTACAAGCAGAGATACAGAATACTGCTATAGTTGCATCTGTTCAAATGAGAGTTCATACTTTTGCAAATAAATTGTCCTGATTTTCACCATGCTACGGATAGGAACCACATCAGGGAAAAGGAGGTTTGTAACAAGCATTCATAAATTATATTTTTCACATGGTCTGACTGACTCTGTCTTTTCTATGATAAAGCTCATTCATTCCATTTGTTGCACAGAGAAGATGGGTGGCTATATTAGCTACATCATTCCCATTCTGCTGTTGACCATAAAGGGCCATACAGCCGGAAGTAAACTTCTGGCCTGCTTTTTGGTCTCTCTGTATATATGGATATACATTATCAAAGAATCTCAAAACAAAAAAGAACATAATTGCCTTCACAAAAACATAAACTATGTTTTACGAGGAAGCATGTACCTTACATACATCCGTATAGAATTCTGTTTAAAATGCTGGAATTCTGATACAAATTCACAAAAACATTGCTAGAGCAAATTTTCTTTACATAGGAAAAAAAAACAGGTTAAAATATTTCTATACTTAGCATTTTGGCAATATTCACCAGAAGATAACATACATTTTCTTTTTTTACATTATTCATTCTGCTAGTTATTCTTCTGCTCAGGAACTTTTGAAAACACTTTCTGCCAGGGCATGTTGCCAGTTTGATAATGGCATTGCCAAACAGGAGAAACGTTAACTGTTGAAATTTCCAGTCAGTGAACCTCAACTCTTTTTTTTTTAAGTATCACTTCTAGGCATACTTGAGGTGCTTTATTCTCAGAATCTGTTGCAGCATTAAGGCAGAGAGTTGGAAGGATGAAATTAGCACATACTTCTTCCCCTTGGCTTACAAACATTGTGCCGTTTCCTTTCTGACTTCTTAAATGAAAGGCAGAAACTTTTCCTTAAAACCCTAGGGACTCCATTTCTAAGAGAGGTTTCTTTGTTAAGGAGGAGATATAAGGGATAACTATAATAGTATATGAAAAATTTAAAAATGCTTCAGTAGAAAAATCTGCTCTGTAGCATTGAAATATGAAACATTAAGCCATATATTTACTATCATCTTCCACCTACATTTTGGTGAATCTTATTTTCGTGACTAGAGAACTCCTTTTTATCACCAGGCACTGCTGCCTATACAATCCTTCTCTGTTAGCAGCGTTGGACTATGGCCTACTTGGCCCATAAAGCCACTTTGTCCAGTCCAAATAGTTCAAAGTAGCTCTCCACAGTCAGACAGAGACAATCCGTAGAGGACGCAGGTACACAAGAGCGAGTGGGCATTACAGGCAGGAGCAGCACAACCGATGTACTTTCTCCCTGGGTGGGGAGTGGATTGCATTATGCTCACATGTACGTGAGGAATGAACGTTACAGCCTGACACTCCGCTGACTGCTTTGAGGGAAACTCAGGTGAGGATCTTTGCAGTTGAGAATAAAATAGAGTAACTCTGAGACTGCTGAAGCCATTTTAATCATTGAAATGGTCCTTAGCAAGCTTCTGAATGCTGTTACAATAAATGGGCTACCTGCCTTCTAGCTGCAATAAAATGGACATCTTGCTCACATAAAGATCTGGCTTGTGTTTTAAATTAAATCTACAACAGAGATTGATAGCAATTTCTATCTACTCTTCTCATTTACTTTCATATATTTTACCTCTACATAATTAAGAAATTATTGAATCATATTCTACCCATCATGGTACGTATCTCCTCTCAAAGCATTTTATGCAGAAATTATTTCCCATTTTGGACAGGACAAGATACGCTTCATTCTCTCAGAAGCAGGTCTTGAAATCACTAAAGGGAACAGTTTCACAAGCTATACCACATTCTTCACAGCTGACAGTAATTTCAGAAGAACACCTCCATCTCTTTGTTTCATTTATAGCTACAGCAAATGTCAATAAAATTAATACGAATGGCAGATCTTTTTTTAAAAAGAAGCATTTGAAATTGTAGCAAAAAACAGTGCTCGCAGGAGTGCTTCATTGGGATTTCTACTCACATAAAATTATGTTGTGGCTTCTGTGTTATACAAGGTCACCATACCACCTGAGATTAGGTCCCACCTGGGCTGCTGATTCAGCCAAGAAATCAGCCAGGCCCTTTGAAACACTTTTTAAAACATTATCTTTGTTCTTCGGTGCCAAGCTAGAAAGATGCACTGAGCTAATGGAGAAAGGAACAAGGAAATCAGCAAATGAGTCTTTTGAAATTAATAATCTCTGTCACATAATGACCTTTTTTAGGATGTATAGTGTGTCCCAGAAATTATCTGTGTGCTGTTCCATAGGACTTTAATGGAGCATCACGTTAAAACTCTTCCCCTTAAAATCTGATTCTAAATTTTTAAGGACTTGAGTCTTTCTGTCTCTCTTCACTGTTGTGTAACTGTCTGGGTTGGAAACTTTTTGTAGAAAAAAGAAGTTCCATCAATCAGCCAATACAGTGAAAGTCATCGACAGTGTCAATAGGAATATGAAAGGCAGCAACAGCTTGGTATAGTTATTTCCATGCCAGATGTTATCTATTTAAGATGGTATTTCATAGACGATGTTTTTGCAGGAATTTCATAAAAAGGAGTGCAATCCTTGAATAGACAAGTAACACCTACTTGTGATATAGGAGATGTGTGCTCATGGTCTCCATTAAAAATTTTTGGAATAGTGATTTAAACCTAGGTCATGTGGACTCACATCAGGGGGCCCAAACCATCAGGCTATTTAGGGGTAAAGGTGCCATTTCATCCTTTAGCCCAAAGAATCATTTAAGGTGTAGAATGAAATCACATTTTAATTCTTTATAATAAATTATTTTTCATCTGCTGACCATATTCCAGAAAGAAGGGCACAGGTTGAAGATTGGTACCTTTCCTAAAGGTATTCAGGGAGCTACATGCATTCCAGCCATAACCACTCCAATATCAAGGACTTCGTTGTAATTGCTGTTTGTTATGCAGTGACTTCTGCTCCATCTGCTTCAGGCACACATCACCTTTAGAAGAGTATTTACATCTTTATCAGTGAAGCCTGTGAGAGGTATGGCTTAGATGCCAGATTTCAAAATATGGCCCTTGCCATCTAATAGGAAAGGTAATGCTTTTTCTCACTTACTTTGCAATGCAAGCCAAATTGTTGTAAAGAGGGCTCTAAAACTAAGCACATAAAAGCAGCTCTTGCAGACAATAAAGCCTAGATGATGAATGTTTATTCCCAGTGCTAGTAATGATGAAGGTTCTTGGCTTGAATGATAAGTGGACTTGCTATCTATCACTAAAATGTCAGAAGCTTAGAGGGCAGATATTTAGRTATTTAGGACAGGAGTTTCTGAAGACCTTCCCTCATTAGTTACTGCTTGTGCACAAGGTTAAATCTTGTTATGCATAGTTGTTCTCTGTTCTGAGTTAATAAAAGTAATAGTTACCATCAATGCACACTTGAAACAAAACTTATATGCCAGTATGGCGAACAGTGAACACAGTGAAGAGTATAACATGCTGATGGTGTTGAAGCAGTCATTAGGGGAATGTGAAGTTCCTATTAAAAGTGGCAGGCTTTAGAAATCATGTGATTTATGTAGTAATTTTTCTATGCAAAATACAGCAGACTTTATTTAAATTTAGATGAATACAAGAATATTTGAGTATTCCAAGAAGGCTTATCTGACTGGGATTTTATAGCTGATTCCAGAAATGGTATAAATCTGTACTGCTCCATTAAAGTATAGTGATCATTTCCAGTATCCAAGGGTTTGGTTCATCAAGTCCAAAGTATTAATAATCTGGTGAACATGATAGAAGTTAAGGAAAATAAGAATTTTTCTATAAAAGGAAAGTGCATTCTATAATCCCACTATGCTGCACTAAAAATGAAGGCACTGAGTCATCTTTTTCTTAATTACTGATGTAATCCCATGTTAACTGAATGAGTTTGGGGAAATTAATGTATTGTCAAAATTCAAAAGCTAAACATTATTAGTCAAAAGTATGTGACTAAACATAATAAGAGTAAACGTACTCACAGAAGTAAACAATTCATCAGCAATTTATAGAAGGAATGGTGACAGTTTATGCATGAAGAAATGTATTGTCAGCAGAGAGGGTCAACTACAGGAATTTACTTTTCCCTTTCTTTTTGTGAAGAAAAGTGCCAGAAAATAAAAATATCTTATTTCTTTACATTTATGCATTTGGCTTTAGTGGTATTATGCTATAACGTAGCCCTATTTTGAATAATACTAGAGACACCATAGTCTAGGTGTCTACTTTTCAGCTGATGTGAATAAGAATAACAGTAGACTTAAGTGGAGTGACACAAGTTATTACTTGTTCTTTCCTAGCTCTTTCCTAGCATATAAAAATCTGTGACTAAAAGCAAAAATGTGAGTCCAGTCAAATTGATGAAGATATTCTAGATTTTCATTGTTTTAATAGAGCAGAATGGGCTTCACTGTGATTTCTAGAAATAGTTTCAGTTTTTAGTTTTATCTTTCATGGATTGGAATAATACTTGAATTCTGATTTTCTTATGTTTTGACACTAGAGAATTGATTTTTTCTTTGATATATATGGGAAGAAAGAAAATAGCTTCATTTTCATTCCATTGTGGGAAAGAGAAGACTACGAAACAAAGGAATCTTGCACATGGATTTTTCATCTCTAGAGACAATTTGGTTTTTGCACCTGCTTTTTTGTGGTGTAGGCTCTACCAAAGTAGAATCTGCAGTTTCCCTGGAAACAAAATTTCATGTCATTCAAGACCTTGACATTAAAATAGATCCTTATTCTTTCCTCAGTCATCCTGTATTTTGGCTCTAGAGTCAAACATGATTCTCTGTGATATGACATGAAAGATCCAAATGAAACAGAAAACAATATATTGAAAATGAAAATGATAGTCGATGTTTGTGAGGAATCTGAATTAACAAAAACCTCATAAAATTACAGATTTTTTTGGTAGTTATATTCCACATTTTCAGCACCTTGAATTCACTTACCAGTGGACAAGTGATACGGTTAGAGCACAGAAAACCCAGGTTCAGCTTCTGTCCCTACCAGAAGCCCCACATATGACTTTCAGCAAATCACCTTATTTCTCCTTAAAACTTCTGAATGTTTTTAATCAAAAGTTGCCATTTGGAGTAGATGGAATGGTAGAAAATTTTCCCAAACATCAGAATGGCTTATTCTGGAAATTCTGGAACCTTTTTGATGAAAGTAAAAGAAAGTAAAGCCTACTTTTCCTAACCCATCAGAAATAAAATGACACCATTTATATAACATATAATTTCCCGGGAGTTAGTGGGACCTCTCTCAATTCCCTTCTCATCTGGGGGACTTGGAACACATCTTTCTATCCTCTAAGGTACTACCTTGGTAGTACCTCTTAGGTACTACCTATGTAACACCTTGGTGTAGATGGCTTCCAACTACCTTCCACTGAAGCTATTCTGTCTTACATGGAATACTTAAATATTCATTGAAGCAGGGAAGAATAACTATAACGCTGACTAGAAATAGTGGAGTTCTAGCCCTAGCTCCAGTATTTTAGGTATTTATACAAAGTGGAACCAAAGTCAACAGAAAAAAAAGAGAATTATCTCATTTCATTCTTCCTAAAGCTACTGAGGCGTATTGTGATTGGTAACTTGGTTGGTAAGATGGAGCTAAGGCAAAGAGAAAATTCATCCTAGGAGAGTTCTGCAATTACTAAGAGAAAGGGTAGAAGGGCGCAACACATCTTCCTTAGAAATGCAGTGACATTTGGTAAATTTAGTGTTTTCTTTCTGTGGTTTTCCTTAAAAAGATTACTTTTTCATGTTGAATGAAACACACATATAAAATAAATATTTTTCATTTTTTGACCAAAAAGAAATTTCTTTTTGGTCAGTTCAAATGGATTTTTTTTCTCCTTCTTCTCTCTCCCCTCCTGCCCCCTGAAATATTATTCCCACATCTCCTCAGTCTGTGCCTCAGACTCTAGTCTTTAATATGTCGTTAACAATACTTCCTTTCTTCTGCTGTTTGCCTGTCTATTCTATTTAGATGGTAACCTTCCAAGAGCGGAAACAATTTCTCATGTAATTAGAGGAATTTATAGTACTCTTGTCTCAGAGAGGGCAACTAGACACTACTGTAACATAAATAATGAAAGTATATCTATGAAGAGTGGATTCACACACAAATTTTGCTGGGACAGTGGATAGCATATACGGCAACCACACTGAAATGCTCTGAGTGCATTGAAATGGTGAGGCTGTTGGTATGTATCATAATTCATGTATCAGTCTGTCTGTTTTTAGTTTTTCTTCCAAATTGTTAAAGCTTTTTTTTTGGCCATCTTGGAAGATAATTCTGTAGCAACTACTTCAGCCTTGATAGGGGACTGATACAGCCATGATAATAGTTGTGTGATTATGAATAATAAGGCAAGAATCTAAAACTGATTATTTCCTAATGGCCTACTCCCTTTCATATTTAACTTATAAGAATGCTCAGTCATAAAGATTCTTTTTTTCTACCTTTCAGTATTGCTGTTGGCTGTTGGTTCTGTTAATTGTTTAACTGTTACCTTTAATAAAGATTTACTTAATCACAATGTTCATTAACCATGGTGTATTCCAGGAGAGACAAGATCAGCAAAACCTTAAAATACAACTTGTCTCAGACCTCTCAGGACTTGGACAGAGCCAACAGAGAGCAGTTAATTTGGAATTTTGAGCTTTTTTTGAAGTTGCACTATGCCCAGTTTCCCTCAATTTCTGAGAGTTCACAGGACTCCTGAGAAGAAGTATATATTCAGAAGCAGTAATAAAATGTATGAAACTTGCTTGAAAAATTGGTGCTTTAAGTACATCAGAGAGGAAATGGAAAAGTAAGGATTCATATTTTAACCTACTCTAAATAAAACTGAGAACATGAACTCTTGACTCAGCTTTATTAAATATTTTGTAGTAGTTAGTCTGAATATACATTTTCAGTATTTAAAAACACAGCACATCAGGTTCTGAAGTTAAAATTCCCATCACATCCTGGTGTACAGTACTTAAAGTAATAAGCATGTGCATGCATTCATTCACGGATGCACATGTCCAGATTCATGATTCTCAATCCCCCCCTCTGTGGGATGATACATACAATCAGACTACAATGTCTTTTTTCTTAACTGCAAATGTGTAGCAGCTGGCTCTGTTTATTGTATAAATGAGCAAACAGTTTCTAGCAGGAGTTAGGAAGTAGCTAAACCTTCTTAATTGCAGCTGGGGAGAAAGATGTAAGTACATGGTTGAGAATATAAGTTACTGGTCACAAAAAAAACTAGAGGCAGAGAGCAAAAGCTCAAAAAGGGGGAAAAACTCTAGTCTCAAAACATATTTGAATATAACCAGTTAGATGAAGAGTATGCTAATATTGTCCTATTTGAATTTGAATTTGAAAGGAGAGTTTGTCACGAAAAGAGGAAACAAAATGGAACGTAAATGGAGCAGCACAAAGAGAAACTTATAAGCACTGAGCAGACCTCCTCAGTGGGTGGGTAAAATAATCTGTTTCATTGCCTTTGATAATGGCATTATGAATCATACTGTGTATCTCTAATAGAGAATCCGAAATAATTTATCAGGGTTTGTAGCACATCAGAGAGCTTTCCTGGTTGTCACTAGAAGGTACCTCTTCATCTGCTGGTCTTTTCAGTGCCACCTACCTAAAGGACTAGTATATTTTTTACAGAGGCTGTTTGTATGTGGATATTTGGAAAAATAAGTGCTTTCCATCTGGACGTATTAAGGTTTCCTAATATTATAAAGTTGTATTTATCCCTTTGCTAGAGAAGCATGTTAGCTTTTCTAACCATTCCCTTTTTGTAGCCTTCTGAGGCTTTTATGCAAATTGAACTTTTCTCTTCTCCCTCCTGCACCTCCAAAAAAGTGTTTACTCTTAACTTGTTCAGAACAGAGGTTTTACTGTTAATTGAAGACTGCCTGACCTTCTCAGAATAGCAAAAAATCACTGACAGAATGGATGTCATCTGCTGTACATGACTGATCCACTAACAATTTGTATTTCTGTCCACTTATTTTATGTCTCCCTGTACACTGACTGATTTACCTGATATAAACATCTAAATAAAATAAACACATACAGCTCATTACTTACCCTTCACTGAGAGCAGCACAAACAGCATTGGATAGAAATGGTTTTGAAGACAGACCTCCAAAATCTATACACTTTAACACTAATTAGAAAGGATTGAGAAGCACAACCTAAAGTGCTTTTTTGCAGACAGTACATCATGATATAAGTAGAAAAAGGCAGCTCGCATAACTTTTATTGGATGAGGGTGACCTGTAGAGTTGACAGCTTAGGCATGTCTTAGGCATGTTTAGAGTAACCTCATCTACAAAAACAAATGTGTATGATGTGGATTATTTGCCACATTTGCCTTTATCTTTAGGCAAGTACAGAATTGCCAGGTGATAGACAGACCAATTTCTGTATCAGCTTAAAAACAGCAGCAACAACACCTGGATTGTTTTGGACTGTAAAATCGCAGTGGGTGACCAAGTTAATTAAATGAACTCCAGAAAACAAACACTAGTGAATGAGAACCTCTATGAGACATTTGACAAGGTATAGCATGGCCAAATAACATGTTGAACGAGCAAAGCAAGGTACAACCTCTGTGCACACTTTGAGCACTTTAGACTGAGCCCCAGCAAGTGAGTTCTCAAGACGTGTGCTAGTTCTTGAAATATTACAGGCACTATGCAAGATATAATGCGAAGTAATGCTTTCTACAATAGTGCGAAGTTAATCATTAATGTTAACAGCCTATCCCAAATCGAGACCACACCTACACAAGACAGGAAGAAAGCGGATATTATGTCTGCTGAATGAGGCAGATATATGTCCAAGATATGAGAATTCAAAGGCTGACAGTGAGCACCACCACAGATGTGCAGCATCAGCTAGTCCAAGGTTGAAGGAACAAGCAGATAATGTAAATACTTGGAACACACTGGTCAGTGCCTATCCAAACTTATCCATACAAGTAGGCCAGAAATCAGGAAATCATTGACAGTCTTTCCTGACATGATCGCACATCACACAGTTATTAAAGAACATCATTTCAGAACATGCTCTTATTTCAATATAGTTACATTTACACTGCTAAATAAAGCAAGGTCAGAGAGTGGGCCAAAGCACCGGACCACTGGTTAGTCACTCTGCTTAGTTGTTAACATACTTCCAGACTCCAATACAATCTTTTCCAAAAGACACTATGGGCAAGACAGAACCAGGCAAGACAGACATGGCCCTGATGAATTTAAAAGGGCAAACTTAGTTTATAAGTTTCAAGACTTACTTCAGCAGTGTTCCAGGCTGCAACAAACTGGGAAACAAGAATATGGAAATACAAGGCCAAAAGAAAACAGAAACCGAACAGGTAAACAAAAAGCAGCAAAAAATACAAATATGTACAATAGGAACAGGGAAGTTTGCATGAATATGTAAGCAGGTAAAAATCAACAGACATTAAAAATAAAAAGGGATGCAGGTAAAATTAATTTTTCATCTGTATGAACTTATGTTAATTTAACTGTCATTTAAATAAGAAAAAAAGAACAAGCAGTAAATATTTGCTCTAAATGCTAAAAACAATAAGGAAGAAGTTATCGGCTTAAGACCTGGAATTATTTTGCTAAAGTGCTAATCCATTTTTTGACAGATGTTGCCTCTTCTGCAGGTGCAGAAAGAATATATTCTTTAGTTCAGTTTTCAACTAATTCAGTTCGATAACAACTTCAGTTGAAGTTGGAAAACTGAATATGAGTAGAAAAAGGAGAGAAATCTTGTTTTCCCTCTTTCAATCTGAGAATATAATAAGGTACATGGTAGTGAGATTTAAGAGAGTTCTAAAACTTTGAAGGAACTGGCAGTGACATTTACTTTAAATTATTTGAATCAATCTTTCTTTGTGTGTGTGTGGTCAAAATATAGTTTGACATGGTGTTGGAAACCTATTTTTGTTAGATGTTATCTTCCTTGTGTCTTTTCATTGGATGAATCAATCGTGTTTTGAGATGCTTCAGAGCCTCTCGAACTCATGCTCACCCTTGTGACTGAGGGCTTGTGGGTCTGATTTCACATTTTGCTGCCGATTCTTTGGCTGTTCAGAGGAGACTGTATCTCTGGTGAAAAAAACGTATGGGAAACAGCAGCAGAGCTCTCCCAGCACAGAAGTTCTACCAGGTCTTCTCTTTTTTGGCCTCTTACCAGCGCTATCTGGCTGCTGAGTGCTATTTTATCAGGTAACAATTACTCACTGATATCACCTCAAGCCCATGATGCCTTTTTCCATCTCATCTGTTTTGCAAGGTGGAAAAAAGGAGATGAGAAGCAGTAGTTGCCTCAGGTTTAGAAATGAAATCTATTCAGTTCAAGCTTCAGGGTCTTAGCACCACCACAGGAGCTTCTGAGAGCTTTAAGTTCAACTGAGAGACTAAAGCAGTAGGAGGGTGGGTAGTGCTATTCTTGTGAAGTACTTAAAAGTAGTGAAAAATGAAGGAAATCTCATCCTTCCTGGAGCCTGCTAGGTAGGGAATATTATCAGGAAGTTTTGCAAATGGAGTCCTGGGAGCAAAAGGAAAGGAATGAGCAGGATTGATTTTGTGTGAGGCAGTTTCTTTGATGACAAATTATAAATACTTTTGAACACTTTTCACAGAAAAGGAGGTGATAATAAGGATGATATGGAAACTAGAGCTTCTCCATTTAGTTCAGGACTATGTATTTCCCTTCTTGAGCTACCACAGCTTTATGTATACAGAAGTGTCTACTCTCAAGCTGTACTGAGCTTTCTCAGCTCTGGAATGGGTGCTGCTGTGAGAAGGAGCCCCCCCGCCGTGAGCAGAACGGGGCAGCAGCTTTCACCTAGATGGACATGGCCTGGGTGAGAAAATGAGGCCATGTTGCATCCTCACTGACCAACTTCATAGCTCTTTCTAAGTTCTGTAGGATGGTTAGATTCTCTGTATATTTCCCCAACATCCACTCTGTGCTTGTGTGGACCCACAGATGCAGAAAGCCTGTTATCGCTATCTTTACAGAAGTGCCAGCAAATAAAAAAATGGAATTATATCTGATCATTACTTTCTGCTTCATTTAATTGTGAGACAATTTAAGTCCTGCAGGTTTGGAGTGCATGAGAACTTAAATGACCGGCTCTTTGTTAGCACTACTTGTATCTGCAGCACAGCTCCTCCTGATGAGATGATATTTCTCTTCACAGTGAGATTTTAGAGCACTCTCTAATATCTTTAATAGTAATAGGGTGCCTAGATACCAGCTATCTAAAAATACCTAAGATGGCCTGATAGACTGATTAGGCACAAAGAGTGAAGTCATGAAGAAAGAACAGAAACACAATGTAAAGGATTTGGAAAGTGCTAAAATAAATCAACTCTTCCAGAAACTTCAGCTTGATAATAAAAGCTTAAGGAAAAATCCAGAAAGTGTATGGAAGACTGAAGAAAACTTATTAAAAGAACAAAATTATCTTAAACAATGAAGAAGTCAGAATTTAAGTACTGAGTTGTGGAAAAGAGGTAAAAAAATGAAGCAGCTGGATTACATTTTAAATGCAGTATAGAGAAACTGGCAAAATAACAACTATAATTCTGTAGCTCTTTCTTCTTTCAGCTTCATTTAACTCTGCTGAAATACAAGCCAGAGCTGGTTCTTTTCTGGAATTTTTTATCGTGACATACAGACACTTATGTTTCTCATATAAAGATAGAATACCATGTATTCTTTTTATTCAGTAATAAAGTAACACCAAGATACAGCAAAAAATTATAAGTACTATTTAGATTATCCTTAATCTTCTTTAAAGAGGAGTCATTAGTAAATCAGCTGGCATTTTCCATAAAATCTATGGTACATTGTTGCTCTTGTATTAAATATAAGCTTCCACCTGAACACGAAATGTTTCTGTACTACAGTACATACACACACACATGCACACACAGTCCTCTGATCTGTATTAAAGCTGATTTGCTAGTTTCCATGGCATGGTCATAGTATGTGGTGCATGTCATCTAGAGTCTTCAGAGTTTGAGATGAATGACCTCATCACATTCATTTTCAAAATGCTCAGCAGCCTGCCAGCAGATAGACTGTCTGGGATCTCTACAGCTAGCGGAACATCTTTCAGTCAACAGCTGACTGGTTTTTATTTGCTGGTGAAACAGAAATATTAGCTTGTGGTACAGGTTGGCAGACCCGTCTCTACCGGTAGACAGATCTCTAAATGTTGCTTTGATCATTTACTGGTTCTACACAGCTGTCTTTAACAACATGTTTATAACCTTTCTTTGTAACTCAGTATCTGACCAGATGTTTGGTTTCACATTACTGACCCCTTGTGCAAACCTGGAAAGTCTCTGTCCCCTTCCTACTGGTTCTTTTTCCTTTGGGTTGTACAAAGTCAAAAAACACAATATAAAGGACAAGAGCTATGATTTGACAGCTCAGCTGAGGGGAAAGAGAATGAGGAAGATAAATATATCATTTTGTCTTCTACTCAGGGTTGTTCAAGGATACCAAGAAAAGAAAACAAGCAGTTCTTTGATGGAAGAAAATGTGCAGAATCACTGAAAATCCAGGGCATCTGCAGATGATAAAAAGCCTTCAGACAACTTTGCAGCAGTTAGCTAGAATTCCAGCTTTACAGCATTTAACCAGAAACCCTTTCCTTTCTTAAAATCACTGCAGATAAGGGAGGACAAGGAGCTTCAGAACGTGATCAAATATGAAAAATATGCTCGTAGAAGATTAAAAACTTTGCTAAGAGTAACTCTACCTATTCATATGAATAAACCTATCAGATGAACCTATTAGGGCTCCTGGATGTTTCTTAAGCATTTGGGGACAGACTGGGAGAAGGTGTTTCTTTAAAATCAAGACACACTTGTAAGCAAACTTGGGAAGCTCATCTTTGCTAGCAGCTGTCTAAAGCAAGAATATACTCTTTGACTGTACAGCTATAGATCTTCTAATAAGCATGAAAATCTGCACTTGTGATTTACCTTCTACAAGGCAGTATATGTTTCAGGATTCCCCACAGAAATTCAAGGTCAAGAAATTTCAAGAAATGTTTCAATTTCTAGCCCAATTCAAAAAATTCCTGATGGCACATTGGTGGTCTATTGAATTTTAATAAATGTTCATGAGAATTTGAATTGACTCATCAAGAGTCTTGCAGGTCTCCTCTTTATCTCTAATAGATCTGACTGTGGCTTGCTGTTTCATAGCTTTAAAATTTTCCCTGTTTAAAGATGTGCCAATTATCATTTCACTGACTCTGACAAAACCAGCATTTTGTAAAGTAAAATACCATGCAGGATGTGCAGTAAAAAAGAAAACATTTAGAGGAAACTATTAATAAACTGAACTTGCCCCTGACTTTTGAGAGCATTATTCATATTTACTTTGAGTTCTAGTTTAATTTAGACCCCCTTATACTCCAACAGGTGTTTAAATACATCTTAATCAGACCTGGAAAAAAAAGGTACTATATTTGGTACCTAAGTATTTTTGTAAATATATTTAAGATATTATTAAAGCACAAAAGCCTACATAATTAAAGCCTGAGCCTACATAAATCCTATTGAAGTCAAAGCTGAACTAGCATTCCTTGCAAGATCAGAGAGAGCACAAGGTGACAGACACATGCCTAAAGTGTAATTAGAGTTCTATAACTAACATGCACAATTATGTTCTAAATGTTATGTATAGAATATTATACCTGATAGACTGGTGGGTAGACTAATATGTATGTAAGTGTATATATGTATGTATATACACACACACATGATATGTAGATGACATCAAATTCGGGGGAGTAGTTGATATGCTTGTGGGTAGGGGCCGTCGTTCAGAAGGACCTAGACATGCTGGAGGAATGAGCCAACAGGACCCCTACGAAATTCAGCAAAGAGAAATCCAAAGTCCTGCATCTGGGAAGAAACAAGCCCCTGTAGCCATAGGGGCTGGGGACTGCTGGGCTGGGGAGCAGCCCTATGAAAGGGCCCTGGGGTCCTGGTGGGCCGCAAGCTGAGCGTGAGCCCGCAGTGTGCCCTGGCCACAGGGAGAGCAACAGCCTCCTGGGCTGTATGAGCAGGGGCAAGGCCAGCAGGGTGAGGGAAGGGGTTATTCCTCTCTATGCAGGGCTCGTTAGACCGCATCTGAAACACTGAGTTCAGTTTTGGGATCTCCTCCAATACAAAAAGACATCAGTAAGAAGGAGTGTGTCCAGGGGAGGACCACCAGGATGGTCGAGGCTGGAGCACTCGCCCTGTGAGCAGAGGCAGTGGGACCAGGACTTGTTCAGCCTGGAGAAGAGATGGCTTTGGGGGGACCCAACAGCAGCCCCCCAGTACGTATGGGGAGGGCATCAAGAAGAGGGAGCCAGGCTCCTCTTGGTGGCGCATGGATGAGAAACAACGGGTAGAAACTGAAACAAGAGAGGATCAGACTGGATATAAGGAAGAACTGTTTCCCCACAAGGACAGTCCAGCAGTGCAGCAGTGGAGCCCAGAGAGGTTGTGAAGTCTGCACCCTTGGAGGTTTTCAAGACCAGACAGGATCAAGACCTGAGCAACCTGGCCTTGATCACAGCTGGCCCTGCTTGAGCAGCAGGTTGGACTAGAGACCTCCAAAGGTCCCTTCCAACCTGAGTTATCCTATAATCCTATGATACACTATATACTTATATATATGTATATATTCACTAGATAGATTAGAGAAATTAATAGACTAGACTAGATGGGCTATGCTAGTAGAATACTATAAACTGTGCATAGAATTTAATTGTAGGGGCAATGTAGGGAATGTTCTTAAGCTATGCTGCTTTCCCTTCATCACAGTTTCTACAGGTACCTGAGCTTGTGGGTAATTTTGTATGTTCAAATCATTTACTGAAATCAATAGGACTTCTCAAAAATGAAACTAGGCACCTGAGGGCATATTGTTCAGTTAGGATCTTATTGTGTGCTTGACTCTGCAGAAACTTTTTCTGAGAATAAGGGCAGCAGGACTGAGTACAATGTTTATGCACTGAAAATTTGAGAAAAACACTAATAATAAGCACTATCAAGAGTGCTTACATCATCAAATGGCAAGATTTTAACTTTAGGAAGAAAGAAGTTTTGTACTGGAACATTTATCAAGATGCACAAGACTAAGAGGGGCTTCTGGGTCACTGAATCCTCTATGGCAGATAACTGCCATAGAGCTCCTTTCCATAAACTGATGGAACCCATCTTAAAACTTCTTCATCTGAAATTTTACATGTGGAATTTTAAAATATCTTTGCTAGAAAATCAAAACTGATTTGCTTCAGCTGCATAAACAGAACAGAATTTCCATTTTCTCCTGACAGCAATATCAATAAATAGGCAGCCAAGCAACACTTAGTAGGAAATGCCATAGTTGTTTTTTAAATATGCAAGCAGATATAAACAGAATAAATTAAGAATTATTGGTTCTCACATTTCAGCAGTTCAATTAAAGATTATTAACAAGTCCAATAATTTAAAGATCTACTTCAGTAGGAGAAGAATTCCAGGTAAATCTTTGAGATAGAAAGCTGTTCAGTTCCCCTCTGCAGTTTACTTTCCATTGCTTTTCTATGATCTAGTTTATATTCCTTACAGTTTATGCCCAAGAGCTGAGGTACTGCAGCTAGCCAGAAGGTGGCTGCAAGAAGTACTTAAATTAACATATACAGATCTACGTATAAAATCAATTACAAAAGTTATTGGCTGAAGACATTTTTAAACAATAAAAAGAACAGCCCATAGTATAATCATATTTAGGGGGAAAAAAAGCCCTTGTCCAATATATTTATATAATTATGAATTCAGTCTTATGACAACAGGACAAAGCCTTACTCATGGGAATAGTTAGTGCTGCATTATTTAATTGGGATTACAGAGTGCTGACATGATCAAGGTCCTAAAGGGTTAGGCTTTCATTCTGTGAAAAGAAAGAAGAAGTTTGTGAATTTTTTTATGCATTACATAGATTTTTGTAATGAAAATACAGGAAATATTTATTTAGAATTGCAATAAAGGTATTACAATCTAGCTCTTACCAGTCTTACTGATTTAAAAATAATCTAATTTACACATTGTTAAAGGCAAACAAAACTTAAAAAGAATAAGCTATATTAGATGGTTCATCATGAAGACACTGTCTTCTTTGCTAAAGAAATCTACAATTACATTAGTGTAATTCTTTGAAAGTAAATATTAAAACCAGAGTTGGTCAGAAATTGATCTTAGAAGTCTGGACCTACTCTGTGGTCTATGTGGTTCAGAGAACACACTTAACCTTAGAAATATTATGAGCTTACAAAGAACTTTCAGAAATTCTCATCTTTTTTAAAGGCTTTCCTGCAAGCTTCTAGCTATAGCTTGGAACATTTATCTGTTCCCAGTGGAACACACAGAGCTATGCAATCCACTCAGGTGAAACAAGAGTTGCATCAAATTAAAGTTAAATTGGGAATGTTGCTTAGACTTTTATGTGTCATCCCCTTTCACAGTGTGTTATACAGCACAAAACTTTAAGGGTTCTTCTGCTTCTTTTTTTTTCACATGGCCTGTCCCCTAGTATTTTGTACCTGAGGTCAGTCCCACAAATGCTTTCACATAGTGTTTATTCTTTTAAGTAATCCTGAACTGAAGAGTAAACCAGTGTAGAAAATGTTCTTTCCACCCTACAAACGTTTTGAAAAATCTGAGCATTTTTGAAATAAAATTTAAATTTCCCTCTTCACATTGTGTTTTAGAGTAAGCAAGAGGTCTGTCAGAGACTGTGTGGAAAAAGCAGAATAGGAACTTCTTGGGCGGCCAACTTTGAGGTTTTAGTGGGCATACATGACAACCTTTTTGTGCTTCCTTCTGCCAGTGAGCCCCAGCCATGAATGAAATTTTTGAGTTTATGTAAAATAATGGATATTGGCACCTTGAAATGTCAGGTTTAACTGAAATAACATTCCTTCTCTCAGAGGAGCTTAAGAATACTACTAAGTGCTGGAAAATTACGAGACAATTGTCTGTCACCTATCTGACATGGTATGGTATACAGTGTAAGGCAAAAGACTATTCTCCCACGACAGAAGTAAGACAACTGCCTGTAGTCTAAATGATCAGCTAATGATTAGGATCTGTTTCAGACTAGAGGACAAACTAAACAGATTTATACAGTCAGGAACATATTTTGGGTGACTTATCTTTTTTTTTTCTCTCTCTTTTTTTTTCTTTGCAAAATATTTCCTACATCCCTGGACAAAGTTGGAATAAATTCTATTTGCCATAGCATTTATTATCTGCTCCAGAAAAAGCTTTACTTTTCTGAGTTCTGAGTATCTTTTCTCTCTTTGAAGACCAGTGCCTTTATCGCTAACTTCTGTTGTTTCAGCTCTCTCCAGATAAGAAGGCATTTAATTATTCCTTCTATTAACCTGAAAAAGAGTTGATCTAGCAAGCTATCAATTTCAGTGAAGTGTGTGATTGTTGATAGATCAAATACATTCTTATTAGTATCACCCAAGGTAGATTAGAGAGAGAACACTACCGCAATCTTCATTTTCCATCTACAAAACAGAATATAATACTTGCTTTTGTTTATTCTTTACTACTCTTTGCTTAGAATGGAAACTGTGTAGGTAAGATACTGACCTTCTATTACATGTAGTAAAATGGGTACTTATTTTAGTTGTATTATAATACCGTTAATAAAAAACAGCATACAATCCATTCCTGGATTCTAATAAATTAGCAGTCACCTAATCTCAATGGCCAAGTATTAGTTTAATTAAATAACTAATTAAATAGCTAGGGGATTGACTATGTCATCCAAGTGCACTTTAACATCACTCATAATTCAGCAGAAGGAAAAAGGAGGAGAAGAGAGTAAAAAGCAGAGATGATCATTTCCTCCCAGGAAGCCTACTGTCTTTTTCTCTTGGGGCCACAAAGTGTGGTGTGTCAGCTCTGGCTGTTTCTGAATGAATACATGAGGATCTATTCATAAGGAGAGGTTATTACTGCCAGACAAGGTTAGATGCTTCCTGTGTTTCAAATACCTAGCTCATAGTAATTTCTTTGTGCTTAATAATAGGTGTCAATTCTTGAGAAATGAGTTTTCTTTGTCTCTCACATGAATGGTGCCCACATATTGACTGCCACTGAAATAATAATGGTTGGAAGTGCAGACTGGGTGGACCACACAATTAACCAAGATTCAGCCAAGAGAGTGTCAGGGTTCCAGTCATCAGGGTTAGCATACAGAATATATTTCTGGAAAAGTTTTGTCAAAAAACTTGGTGTAAGTATACATTGTAGAATATTACCACCTGAAGACCATGGTTATTAATATGCCTAAACCTACAGGATGTATGATTCACACAATTTGATTGTCACAGTCTGTGTCAAAATAACATATCATTTACTTGGCTCTTCAGGGATGAGTGTGAAGTATTTAGAGCAGTCATATCTTCCACAGAACTCAACAGTGCTCTTGGATTTTTCCAGGGACAGATAATTCTCTAGGGCTATTTGAAAATTTTCAACATCATCATTTTTCTGACAAAAATACATAGTTTTCTCTAAATTGTTTTTTAATACTAAGAATGTACTTTTCAGCTAAACATTTTGTGTTTGAAAATTCAAAACAAAATGACGTTGTGAAATATTAAGCCCATTAACATTTTGAAGAAATTTTACTGGAGTCTTTTTTTCTAAAAAATCATTTCATTATCTTCCTTAAACTACTTGTGGCATAATTTCTTTGGTATGTCAGCATTGTCATATTTCAGGATAAATAAAGTCTTTCCAAAGACTAAGTACTCTTTATGGGGCATAAATCCTATTTTTCACAAAGGTCTTTCTTTTCTCTATAGAGCTCTTTGTGACAAGTAATTCTCATAAAAATTTTTCATCTTTTTCTTCACTATCTCTTTGTTTCTTCATAGATCAGCAGGTTTTTATGATTATGGGTTCTGTTGCTTCGGATTCTGGTCATAAAACCTCTAACCTCGGTGAAAGTGTCAGATTCTTCTGAAAATCAGTCTCTTACAAGAACTTGTGAAAAAGTACATCTCAGAATGTACCATCTTATACATACAAGTGATTTTGTGCTTTAGTGAGTTCCATCATAGTAGACTGGTTTAGTTATCTCAGTGAAGTTGCATGTGTATATATTTGTGGGGCTTGATGTGTTGTAAGAATAGGAGATGTTTTGATTGTATTTTTAAGGTTTGCTTTTGTTGTATTGTCTTAGTTTATATAATTTCTGTTTGTGCTATCTGTATATTTGTATTTATTGTAATTGCATTTGTGTAGGAGTGTACTGACAAAATGCTTAATGAAGACAAAGAAAAATATAAACACCCTCCACTGAAAACCTCACTACCAGAGAAAAATCTGTCCTTTTCAGGATTTACTTCCACAGGAGTCTAACAAATCTTTGCTACTTAGCAGAGTGAATGAAAGGCTCTATTTAGTCACTTTAGAATAAGTGAAGGTGTTATTTGAATTTAAACATGCAGTTAATATATGTTTACACACTCACTATGTAAACAGATAAACAAATGAACATACATATCATATGGTGAAATCAGCATAATAGTTGCACAATGCTCATTTCTATCCTAGAAATGGTGAATGCTTAGGCTGTAAGTTTATCCTAATCAGGATTTAACTTTATTTGGAATAGAAGGAAGACATTGTTAAAGAGCAACCTGGGCTCAATGAACAGTAGGATATATTATTTTTAAGATAACATGGAGCCACAATCTGTTACTGAAAGCAAACAGAGGTTGAAAATTTTAAGATTATATTAAATTTATATTAAAACCTAGGCTGGTCTTTGGTCATTCAGCAATAACATTGTTATTAAGCAACAAAAGACATACAGTGCTTATATCAAAATGAGATCTCTAAGACATAACTGCCTCTTATCATTGGAGCCTATAGGCATATCATTAACATAGAGAATATTATCAAAATAAAAGGGAGTATTTGAAAAAAAACATAGAACTGGAACAAAATATAAATTGGTATTTGCCACATATTTAGATTCTTCACTGTTTATGATTCATGCTGCTTTACATGAATTACTGCAAAACTAATGTATTAATTTGGCAGGTGTGGATACCTTTTAAGGCAGCTTTTTGTCATTTCTTTTATTAGACTGTTTTTCTAACAGACCTCATATTTCCATGTTGTTTTGTTAAAGTTATTTTAAAAAGCAAGAGCTTAGGAGCAAACTAAAGTTTTAAATTTAATCTTAGTGGATTCTAGGTGGCTCATAAAAAAACCCAACAACTTACAACAAGAACAAAAGTGGGGCTTATTTCTATTCTTCATCTGAAAAATATTGGGGTATTTTCTTCTGCATTAACTCAGAGAAGTGATGGATTATTAGAAAAATTGATTACTTACCTTGCAATCCACATCTTTGAACACCAATGGTCACAAATGAAAAGTAGGAACCTCAGTTTCATGAATTTCAGTCCAAACTCAACTCCACATGGACTCCAATTCCAATTAGGGAAGGTAAGACAGAAAGAAGCATTTAGCTTTTTGCAATAATTTGCCTTCAAAGTTCACTTCACTGAAGCAAGCAACAAGATAGTATGTCTTAAAGTAATATACACTATTCCCACGCTAACAGAAAGACCTCAGAGGCCTCCCATAGCACCTACCATTGTAATGAGTCCTTCTGCAAAAAAAAAAAAAAAAAAGTTTGAACAACAGTTAACTTTGAGCATATGCTATATCTTGAAGCCCATGGAATTTACTTAAATTCTCTGAAATACAGAGTGTTTTCCTTACGGAGGAGTCTTATGTAACTGTACTGATAGAGCACTACTTCCATATGTAGTGTCACCTGCTCCTTTAAATCTGAAACTCTGGTGGGTACTTGAGAGAACAAAGGGAGCAAGTGACCTAAAAGAAAAAAAAAAGAAAGAAAAAAAAAAAAGCTGATATTAGTCTGAGAGAGAAGACTATCCCTGCCTCCAAATTTCTGCAACTTTTCCCACCTGGGCTTAGCCAGAACTGCGAGCAGATGCATCTTTCCAAGGTATCCTAGGTGATGCTGATATGAATAGCTCTGAGAGAAAATGAATAGATAAAAAAATGATGGTTTGCTAGTTTATTTCTATGTGTTCTCATTGTTTGAATGAATCTAGCACTCTTGAAAATGAAGGAGTACTCTCCTTGGATATAAGGCACATTGTATTCTCATTTCTTGCACTGCATTCCCATTGACACGCGCTGGACACTTGTGTCCAGAATGGACAAAGTCAGTGACCCAAAGCCCTCAGTAAATGAAGTTCAAGCTTTCTATTGCATCCTTATGAATGAAGGTATTTCAGTCCTGACCTTCATCTCCTGTTCTGATCCCAGCTCTGAGCCTTTTCTAACCAGAGACTGGCAGTTGTAAATAATGTGCTACATTTTGTAACAGTTCTTCACTGTGAAAAGAATGTCACACGGAAATAGAATGAGATCATTAGATGTATTTTTACTTGTGTTTTAGAGAAACATAGCTCTTAAAATCTGGAAGGTGAGTATAATAGTGTAGTCTACCCTTTCCCATGCTTTACACCCAAGGAACACAAATCAAGCATTAATACAGGTATTACAGATGCTAATTTTTGAAAAAGACATAATTTTATTTCTTTTCAACTCATGTTAAGAAAGTTAGTGATGGAAAAGTTAAATAATACAACCTTTCTTAGTATAACTTACAAAGAAAAGGTCAAAAGAAAGTACCTTGGAAATGAGTATGCCCTAATCTTTCTTCTCTAGAAGAGTAAGTCTCAAAGAGACTGCTATGTTTCTTTATGCCATATCCTTAAGAACTGGAATAATATTCTGTGTCTAATGACAATATGGAAGGAATTTGAAAGTTTGCGATCTCTTTCATATTCAGTCAAAGGTTTCAACAGCTTTGATGTGTCATTCCATGAATCATTTATCTTTGATGTAAATACTAGTAGAAAACAAGAAAGTGTATTCTTATACACATATGTATAAGCATGTGCATGAACATATGCATGTTCATGTATATGTATTTTAGAATGCTGAAGTATCTGAGTTTTAATAAAAGACACAAAGTTGCTCAGCAAATAAATCTGCATATGTTTCACCAGTCTCTACCCCTGCTTCAGATATAGATATACACAGATATCTCCAGTGACTTTAAGTATTCATTATGTCTTCAATAAAATGAAATGTACAATTATTAACAAGGCAATATTCAAGACTTTTGCAAGTTTCTTCTCTGGAAACACCTTGCTTTAACATCAGGCTAGTTATATGTTAAGGAAAAACAAAGACTCTTTAGATAATATTGTGTCTTTTGTACTCGTATAAGAAAAGCTTCAAATTTTCTATAGTCAAGGATATGAGAAAATCTATAATGATAAACTAAGTGATCTTATGTTAAATGAACCAATAGTACTAGGTCTGTTGAACAGTGCAGAGGTGTTGTTTGAAACTGACTGGCCTCTACAAACTAATTGAATAGTGAAAATAATTAGAAAATCTGATTATTCAATTTTATGGATGATCCAGGTCAGAGTTGAGGTGCATTAGGATTAGAGAAGCTTTCATTACTGCTGACTTCACTGTGGCCTCAGGTAGGCCTTATGCGAAACTAAGGTGATACAATGCCTTTGAAATAGCTCTTTGCATGGAGATGAACTCTACAGAAGAGAGAGTTGCTGTCAATCACCAACTTTGAAGGTAACTAACTCAGTAACAAAGGTGATGACAATTTTAAAAAATAATTGGATTCATGATATATAAAAAATATTTTGAAGCTTATCAACTCTTATTGATACATGGTCTATCTTAAGTTAAATTTATCTTCCTAGGAAATCTTATTTTCTGCCCCAATATCACATTGAGCAGAAGCAGATATCACAAGCTCCAGTTTATGAAAACTTCATTATGTGAAAACTGCATGGATCTATGCAGTCCATATTTTGCTCTTTTCTTTAAAATGAACATGATTAGCTTTCACAAAATGGAAATTAACCACAATTTGGGAGGGCAGGAGCAAGCCTTGCAAGTAAAGAGGAGTTTATATGATTTATAACACTGAATAAAATATAAAAGAAAGCTCCAGCTGTGTTGTATCAAGCTTAATCTGAGGGTACAGCTGATAGGGATTCCCTAAATTACAGCTAGTAACTAATCCTTCAGCCTTTCCACTGCATTCCAGATGGAATAAATTAGAAACTGGAAGTGTAATTTCATTATCCAGGATTCTCAAATATAGCCAGGATTGAGGGATACATGATACATGGTGAGAATTTTGATTAACTTACATTCAGACCTGCTTAAAATTGCCTGATATTTCAACAAACAGTCTTTAAGCCCTTAATGTTAGGAAGCAAGATTAAAGGAATCAGCTTATCTAGGTACAATAATATTCATATGGAGTAAAGCACAAAGATTATCTTCTGCCTCTCCTTGATATCAATAGCTATAGGTACATAATTAGAACTTTTAAATATTTTCAATACCCTTTTAAAATGATTTTATTTTACAATTTTTCCATGACAGCAACAGATTTAAACTTAGATAACCCTTTAAAATCCATTTTAAGCTTGTAACTGGAAATGCATTTATTATAAATAGCAATTAAAAGCTTCTTATAGGATACTTGTGATTAAATGTGTGTGTGTGTGTGTCTCTGTGTACATCAACATACAGATACAAAAACAACTCCCCTTTCACTGGTTGTATATACATCTTATACAACGCATAAATCAGTAAAAAGTTGAAGCTGCACTCAAAAATGTATTTTCAAGACATGTTCTCTAACATCAGCTATCTATATAGGCTAAACACATACAAGTTGGCAAACTTACAATTCTAATTCTCCTGTTTCTAAATCACTGGCTGTTACACAGACCACACCATATCAGGAGACAAGCTCTCTATCCAAATTGTAATATGCAATCTAGTATTTTCTTCTCGAGACTTCATAGAGCAGGTTTCCTCCTCACAGATTTCAAGTCATCTTCCTCTGCTTCTGTATTACCTTGCAAGACTTCGAGAATAAAAAATGAGTTAACTTTGTGTTTACACGATGTAAGTGTGTATATACTTATGCATGCGTATGATGTACTGCACCGTTAGCAGCATGCTAATAGAGGCACGCTTATAACTGACCACAGTGAACTGGCCCCTTTTGTCATCCCTCCCCCCTCCCAGCCCCTGCCTCTTCATTTTCCTATGCTTGCTCTTCCTCCTCCCCTTTTCTGCCCTTATCTCTTTCCAAATCAGGAACCCGCCCCTCATTAGTTTTTCCCTGTTGGTTCCAATTTTGCTACATTTGAGCCAAATTTGGTATTTCTGATACTGTTACCTAGGTATTCTCAGCCTTATATAGTATTATTACTCATTGGTATTACTGATACAGCTACCTCAATAATACTGATCAGTATTAGTGATACACTTACCTGGGTACAGCTGGCCAAGCAAGGTTGTATTCCCAAAAGGTCCTCTCTACTCCCTTCTAATTACCTGTGAAGATTGGGTGTTTCTCACATAACTCCTCCTTGTGGAGTTGGAACAATTTGTGAAACCAGGTCATTCCTCACGGTGCCATCTGTAGCTTTTGTCAGTGTCTCACTTCATTATTTGTTATGTCCTGTAATTCCTGTTCAGTAGTTTCTCATGTTCTGTTCAGTAAACCTCAGGCCAGAGTCCCCTACCTGCATACTTGAATAATGTCCTCCCGTAAAGATGAAAAATTAGTAAGTCAAAGAACTGCCTGTGGTTATCTGGCTCCCTTGGAAATTTTCTCAAGAGCAATTAACTACTATTTTGCTAGATTTAGCTTTAGGTAACAACATTCCACTTAGGTAATAACATTTTGCACATGCTTTCCCCCCCTCCCCTTCCATAGAAGAAGCAAAAAAAAGAAAAACCTCACCTCTTCTCCCATCACCTACTACTATTGTTGCATCTACTAGTATAAAGTTTGACCTCAAGAAAATTCCGTCCCCTTTATATTTTCATCTGTCTGATGAGCAACCTCTTTATTAGGCAGTGAATGGAGGGAAGTGATTGCAGAAGCGCTCTCTGCTCTCCCCCAGGAGGCAAGTCCTCTTCCCAGACAGAGCAGGGTGACAGGAGACCTGTGGTTCTTCAGTGCTTGCTGATAGACTTCACACTACACAAGTCTGTCTAGAAATTAAAGTTACTACTCTTATGACCATAGATGCTCCTGTCTCCAGACTCACCAGTTAAGACACTCCTTCTTAAGATGTTCTTCAGAAATGACTCAAGTGGAAGATATCTACTTAAAATGTGCAACAGTTCATTGTTCCCAGTGACAGGATGGGGGCAAGGTCAGTCCCCAGTTCCAAGTGGTCACAGGATAATCTGGCCACTCACAGCCATGCTCTAGTTTTAGGTTGAACCAATTCGATTAATTTTAAATACAACTCATTCAGTTCTCTCTCCCTCTGCCCAAACACACCAACTAACGGCAAATTGCAAGTGCTGGTAATTCCCCCAAGATAAAGCCAAATGGCAATAAGTAGCAACTGCCACAGAGACCTGAGGTGGAAGATGAATATGGGAAGATGGTAAAGAGAAGAAGTAGAGAGGGGAAAAAAAAGAGAGTGGGGTAAAGCCACAGAAGTTAAAACTGTAAGCAGAAAAAAACCACTCACCTCTCTGCACACCAGAAAAACAGAAAAGGAGAGCAAAAGCCTGGAGACATTTCGAGAGAGAAAGGAAGAAGAGAAAGCCTGTGATACCTGGAAATTTAAAGAAAATCTTTCCAAAATATGACAAAAATATACAGACTAATGTTTCTTCTACAAAGAAGGAAAGATCTTGAGAGAAATTACTTCGGGTGAAAAAAGCAAAAAGGCCTATTTCTATGGAGGAGAGGATATAATTGCCTCATTGGTCAAAATGATTTCAGTAATGTTTGTTTAAAATTTTAGTGAAAAATGTAGCAGGAAATTAAGTTCTAGACGGGGATGGAGGGCTGCTTTAAAGTGCCAGGGTACGTTTTTATAAACTTTTTTCTGAGTTGACAGGATTCTCAACGATTTTTAAATTCAGATTGTAAACTTAGTTGCTTGTAAAGAGTTTTGAAGCTTAACTTCAGCTACCCAATTTTTAGAAATCTTAGAAAACAGTTTAATCAAATGAATCTTGAAAGTCTTTTCTCAAGTGAGTCTTCCAACTGCTGTATCTACGCATTTCAGACTTTCCAGTCGAGTCTACAGTTGGGTGTTATGATGAGCAACATAATATTAATAGTAATGCTAAGGCAATGTTATAGACAAAAGGAAAACTTGTCAGACTACAGAGCTCTGAAGCTAAATAATAAAATATTAACTTTGGATTTGGCCTGAGGGTTTTAAAATAAAATATTAATATTTGGTCTGAAAAAGATACTGATTAATTCTATGTAAGCTGTTACAGCAAAACTTATTTACTGTTTGATGCTTATCTTTTATGCAAACTTTGTTTTGCCAGAGGGGAAACTTTTCTAAATGGTCAAAATTAGGAATATTTTGAATTTGTATTGCAAGTCAAATAGCTTCTTCATAGCCTTGAAAGATTTCTTTCTCACTATTACTATTTCTGAGTGCTTATGGACAAAATGTCTAAAAGTGATGATAGCCAGTTTGGACAGTTAGTCCTTGTAAAAGATTTATCCAATACAGCCAGAAGGAAGGAAATCTGGTAGGTGGGACTAGTTGCTCTTGTATGATTCACTGCTCAATTTTGCAAGTTTAGGAACCACGATGGTTTGATCCTGCAAATAGTGTAGCTGCACAGCTGTTTTCTTTGCAAAAAATCATGTGTATTTTGGGTTATGCACTGGAAGCAGGGGTTGCAGGGATCCCCTGGTTTGAACGAGCTTCTGGCAGCAGCTCTGGAGCCTTGTTCAAAATGTGAGGATGCATACTCTTGACTGAACCCAAAGACCAGACCTGTTGAAGTTTGGCCCTGAGGACAAAATAGTAGGTTACAGGTGTGCATCAAGATGAATTTCCTTCTCCCTTCCCAGCAGCACCTTATGCGTGAAACTGGAGATAAATCCAAGTGGGACTTTTTATGCTGTGCCATTTAAGAGGTTTATTTGAAGAAGCATGCTGGCCTCATGTGGATTTTTGCCAAATGGTTGCACAGTCCAGCTGGACTGTCTCCCAGGGTGCTCAGCTGGAGGCACTTGCACTTGCACATGTATCATATTTGTTGAGTAGAGAGCTAAATTATTAACACTGTATGTTTAAAATCTTACATGAAAACCTTTGCTAAGAATCAATGTGTATCCAGTCTATGATTTGAATTATAAGCTGTGCTCTCAGAATGCAGTAATATTTACTAAGTGAATATTTACTTAGAAAAGTACTCTGGGAGTGTATATGCAGCATCATAGCATCAGGACAGAATTTGCATTTAACTAGCAAGATATCAGATAAAGTAGGGGTAAAATTCTTATTAAATGTGACCTGTTACTCTCAATGTCTCTGGAATGCTGAGGAAATAATTTTTAATGGAATGTCTATTATCATACTTGAAAACACCGTGGACCTTATCACAGCTATTAGGTAGCCAGAAGTTTGATGATCAAATATGAATATTCAAGATCCTAAGGACGTAAGTGTTCCAGTATTTGCTAAAATTTCTTTAATTTGCAAATGACTACAGTAAACAGAGATACAGTAAAGCTTGTAAAACGCTAAAGTTTTTACATATCCCATGAATATTATTCATAATAATAAAATCAATAGGATCATTTTAAAATGAGGAAACTGGTGAAATAAAAAAAAATCCAGCTGTGTTTGTACTATGTGATTAAAAGTAATAAAACAATGTGGACATGGTTTACTGAGAAAAAAAGTCATATTTTATTTATATCAATGCTCTTTTGCTTTAATAAGCCATGATTTAAACAAAAACAGCACCCCACGTATACATTTATTTATATTTAAAGCTAGTTTCCAGTCCAATTGCTCTGTCTGGGGTGCCAAATGACATCTGAAAGCTATTCCGAACAGTTACAATGCAATTGGAAGTAGACATGTTCTTCCAGCTCAACCTGAACTCCTCCAGGGGGCAGCGAATTGCAGGAATCGCAGCTCCTTAGCGCATAATTGAAAGCCTAGTCACAAATATATGGGTCATGTGTGAGAGGGCACAAAACCAGCTTTTTTTTGGCTTGGCAGACAGCCTGCTTGCCTGATGACCGAGCAAAGAAAGTTGCACATTCAAGGAGGGTTAAGTCTTGGAGACTCGGACACTGTAAGGAAATTATTATCACTAGGCAATGACCCCATTTTTATTGTACCAATTAAAATTTTTCTAAGGGTTTTCTAAGGGTTTTTTCGAAGCCTCTTGAAGGGAGATGGGGAGGAGTGCAGCAAGTCTCCTGCTGCAAAGAGGAGCTGGAGGGGTCCGTTGGCGCTGCGGCAGCCCCCGTCGGCGTCGTGGGCGCGTGGTGCCCCCGGAGACGCTGGCAGCGGGGCCCCGCAGCTGGCTGGGAGGCTGCCAAGCAGCCAGCAGCTGCTGCCGCTGCTGCCACAAGCGTTTGCTGCAGCCGAGCAGCTGGGCCTGGGGCTGCCGCACAAAGTCTGAAATGGTGAGCGAAGGGGCACGGGGACCCGAGCGTTAAAAATTTCTCTTGCAAAACACACCGAAAACGTGTACCCAAAGACAAATGGCCTTGAAARCATTAAGCAGTGCTTTGTTTAAAATAATAGAAATTGGGGAAAGTGAAGCACGTCAAGTATTTTCTTTAACCATTTGCAGCAGTAAAGGTTGGGGAGGGGAGGTTGTTCAGTTCAATCCCTAATTTGGTTGTAATGTGTCCATAAACAGAAGGCATCTCAAAAATGCTAAAATCAATCTAATATTTCAGAGTTAAACTGAAGCAACATCTATGATCTTTTTAAACCTAGAGAAGAAATCTAAAGAAATTCATATCTAAACAAAGATTTTAAAAAAGCATGCTCAGTGTTTGTTTTTTAGGTCCAAATTTGGGCACCTAAAGTAACATTCTGAGTCCCAAAAGTATAATACTTCCACTAGCTCAAAATTTAAAAAGAAACCCCCTGAATGGCTCTTTATTAGGCCATAAGATGGGGATTTAAGAGCTAAACTCTAGACTTATTTTACAGGCTTTGTGATTTTGGCTTGAAGGTGCAGCTGCAGTCAGGAAATAAGGATGTAAAGATAACATGTTCTTACTCAAGGATTTGGCCCACATAAGTATGTATCTCTTCCAGCTCACAGCTGCATGTTTCATCGATTAAAAAAAAAAAAAAGTCACACAAAAATCTCTTGTAGCTGCTCATTTATTTCTAATAGCATGTACTTCAGAATAAATATGCTAAAAGAGAACACACTGGACTCTATTCTGCTTGAACACATATGTCTTAAATTAAATTCTGATTTAGAGCTATCCAAGGTATTACCTCCAGACGTGCTGGAGAGTACATTTTTATTTGTCTGGTTAGTTTGAGGTTGTTGGTATTTCTTGCAATGATGCTATGCCCTGGCAGCTGTGTTCCTTAGGAGCAAAGGAGCTGTCAGTCACGCACGTGAAGCCCCCAAGAGCAGGAGATGGCTTCCTCAGTGGCTGGACCCAGCCTTCAAACTCATTACCAGCGGAGATTAGGATGACCACAGATCTCCCTGGCTGCAGAGCAAAGTGAAAATCTCACTTCCTTGGCTTAGCTCACCCTCATTGACATCTCAAAATGAAGATGAGAAAAAGGAAGAGGAGAGAACAGAGACAAAGGGAAAACGAAGATGGAGAGAAGAAAGCAAAAAGAAGGGAGAGATGAGGGGAGTGGAGAATACCTCACTGCTCCTTAAGTGTTCTTACTGTGAGCTAAAGAAATATTATATATAAACCACTTTCACCTATGATGTTTAAAAGTGATCATTTAGATGTTCAGGTATCATGATTTTACCCATAACTAGAAAACCTAAGTAAACAGATTCCCATACTCTTCTTTTTAAGTTCAATATGACAAGAATTTCATGGGTTTTGTGACCAGAGGTGACCATTCTAATTTTTTTTTTTTTTTTTAACTAAAACGGAATCATATCACCTGAGAAGTAGTTCATCAGGTCCAGGATTTTGGTTTGATTTGTAGTGTGACCTTTAGGAAGACCATGAGGAACGTGTGCAGCACCGCAATTAGGTATGTGCAGCCAGTCTGCTCCCCTATTCTGAGAATTTATGGCCTAGAAAAGTACATGCTCAGGATGACCATTTGGGACCAAGAGGGTGATTTTGTCTGTACTCTTATTTATGCGGTCTCAATTTGGCTCCCCACTGGGAATCAGGAGTTCAGCAATTATGTGTAGCCCAGCATCTCTCACATTCTGTTTGGTTTATACATAGCTCTTCAGACTTAAGTCAAGCGCTGCAGTCTACTAAGGGGGAAGTACCTGCATTTTTTTGAAACATTCAGAGTATTTCAAATTCTCTGTCACCTCTAGTCTGTTGTGTATTTATCAAACCATGTCAATGGTGCATATGCAGAAAAGTCTGACTAAGATTTCCAAGTCAACCTTAGTTCTTCTATTTTCTAGTTATTGATACCGTATTTTGCTACCTTAATGGTCGCTTAATGGAGGCTTTTTCTGGATGCAAGATATTATATAATAATTAACTAGATCTTGAAAGTATCTGCCATTTGGAGATCCCTGGTGCTATGCAGAGAAAATGATAGTTTCTTCTGACTTCTCTCCTTTACATGTTCCCATTAACATAATAATAGAATACCCAATGAAAATGTTACTGTCATGTTATACCATTTTTAAACTGGCCTTTAATTTAGAGGAGATTTTGAGGGGGTGGAGAAGGTTCAGTTACAAGAAATATTAGTGCTTATAAACTACAGTACATCTGCATCCTCGTTGCAATGTATAATTTTGTAGAATGGGTTGATCAATCACTGTTTTTTTGCCATGATCTAAAAGATGGCTTTTCTTTAAAAATCCTAAGTTTAATTGAAAGTCTTAGATTTTCCAGTTGTTTACTTCATAGGAGAAAGTGATAATATGCCTCTCACTGACTTCTATGAAGAAGATTAAACACATGTTTAAAAATTTAATATACACAACTGTGAAATTAAACTTAGCTTATTTATTATTTGATTTTAATAATGCATTTCCTTTGACTATTTGCACATTCTGGAGATAAGAGGTCTTATTTTACTGATAAGCAGATGTAGATATATATGTATAGACATCTATTTTTAAGGCTCAGAGACTGAAGTCTCTGAGAGGATAAAAGCTTTTTCCTGAAGGACTGCAGCACTGGGAATGGCTCTGCACATGTCAGACAGCAGTCCCAGAAGTGGGAGTCTCTTGCTCTGTTGAGTAGACTGGAGCATGGAAGTTTACAGTATACTGGTTTGGTCAGCCATGAAGACCGCGTACAAGTAGGATTGGCTCACATCAGCTGATGTCTATTTACTTTCAGAAAGCAGGACAACAGAAAGGAAATACAGGAATAGTGTTTCCAAACTTCAAGGCATTCCTATCTCAGCTCGGTTACCTACTTATCAGGCTCTGAGCTGATACTCCTTCTCTCACAGGAATGTCAGTACAATTAATTAACATCATATTTTAGTTATTAAAACTCATTACTCTCTCCTACTGTATTTGTATGACTATGCAAGTGATATTTGACTCAATGCTATGAAATACACAATGTTCCTATTGCTGTATCAGAACTTCAGGATTAATATCATTGGAAGGACGCAAGAACAGCCACCATAAAATATTGATTCATCAATTAATCATCAGTTAATCTTAGGCAATAGCATTCCTATGTACTGCAGAGAGCCAACACAACAAAAGAATTTTTATACTTATGCCTGTGGTTTTTCAGTCCATTTTTCACTCATCTGACTGTAATTAAATCAAAAGGCCGTATTGATTGTTATTATTTTATTAATGTAGAAAGATGTTGAAGTCAAGGTCTTTTTTCAGCAGCACATTCCTTGGATTCTGGGAACTTAAACGACAGCAAATAAGTTTAACAGATTGACAATATGTGTGTCTGCCTTATTTCATATCTGTCACGTTCCTTTTAATTTTGATTTTTATGGTTATTTATAACTTTCATTAAATTACTTTTTACTGCTTATTTTATCTGAGTATCATTCATGGAAATAGGTCAGAGCAGATAAGTCCCATGATATAGGTAGTGGCTTGAGAAATTAATGCCTCCTTAAATGCCCAGTATGTGGAACAGTCTTATATTTCAGCTCTGTTAATCATTTTTGAGGTTTATAAAGAGAAACTTTGTACTTCAAGGAAAAGGGAATTTCAAGGAAATCCAGAGTATTCTGCTGCATTGGAAGTGATGCATTGTCTCTGTGTATTCCTGGAAATAGTCTGTAAATACTTGTTACAATCACCCCTCAGATTGCTGCAGTAGACTTATTACTGTCTTGTGCTTATCTCATGTAATAACTATATCTGACTTAAAAGAGACATGTTCAGAGATTCTGATTCTGTCATTGCTGTTTATTTGATATGAAGGGAGTCCAAGTAATGCAAAACAATGGTCTAAGAGAAAGTCTATGAGCGTGACTCTCTCTGTGGAACAGAAAGTGTCCAGAAGTTAACCCAGCACTCTTTGCAGATCAGAGGAATTGCTTTACAGTTTAATTTTTAAAACCTCTCAGTGATCTTTAAAAGCAGAGATTACACAGCACAGTCAGGTGTCTCTGGTACCCAAATAGCCAGCGCAGCAGCCAGGGAAGCATGGCAGAGCTAGTTGTTGTCGAAGGCTGAGTGAGGACAGCCCGTATCAGAAATGCTTACTCCAGATGGTGGGGGGCTGTTCCCATCCACAACATGCCAAAGTTGTTCCTGTTTGCAGTAAGGAATCCAAATGTAATTGAGAGAATTAGAACTAGCCGGATCTTTGCTCTGTAGCTGTACCAGTTGGAGCGTGCTCCTGGGTGTGAGTTCCTTGTTGGGTCCCCTGCTTCTTTTTCCATGTTCCATTAAACTGACATTGTAAAAGTACAGAAACAATTCTCAGAGAAGGGAACGGTTAGTCAGACCACAGCTTTCTCTGAAGTATGCTAACTACTAGCCTACTGTCCTGTGCACATGCATGTCTTTAGTAGAATGAATTCTGATTTCTTTGCTATAACACAGGACTATGTCAGGTCCTGTGCGAGATGCCTGCAGACCTATCAGACTATGACTGCACTAATACAAAATACAGCCTAGTAGGAGTGGATCTGAAGAACAAAGCATGCAAGGCTGAGGACTGATATATATAGTATATGCTTTTCAGGAATTTATTTTAGGCCAGCTCTAGTTTGACCCTGAGGCCTGAATGCCCATTAGTGGTTATGAGTGTCTAAGGGTGCTCCTGGCATGTGGTTTCTTGCCACCTGAAAGGGCTCTAGAAAATGCACTCCCCTAGGATTGCCAGTGGAGACAAGTGGAAAGACAGTGGTGCCCTATGCGCACTGAGTGGAGACAATTAGGAGATTCTCTTCAAAAGTGCACCGCTGATCCAAAATAAAATACTAATGAAGAAACGCCTGCATTCGTTGTGGATTTTAATCCCTCCTGACAGGTGGATTGGCTGAGTGATATAATTCCACAAAATACTGGTAGTACCAGCTTCCCCTGGCTGCCACGCTCTGAAAGCAAACCTCTGGATACCACAGTGAAGTCTACTATAAAACCATCTCGTGTGTTACGTGGTGGTGCCTATTATGCTTGCACGGAGAGTACCTGCCAAATTTGTCTGCTCACAGGATTTAGGCATATGTTTTGTAATCATATCCTGAGAATTAGGCCCTGTAAATTTGCTTTGGAAATCTTCCATTCAGTGGGCAGGTTTTTCCTGTAACCTTTAGCAAATCACTAAGTCAAGTGGATGGCAGACACCGTGCCACCTCTCAGCGTATGGATGCACAGCCATTTACATGCAGCACCCATGCCCAAAAATGAACAGGGGAGCAAATCTGTTTTTTTCTGAAAGTGCCATTTTCTTGAACTGTAGCAATGCAGATTGGAATTAGGTCACTTTAACTGCACCAGGAATGTGCATTGAATCTGTCACATAGCTTCATCAAAACCTTCTCCTAGGTAGGTAAGTGTGTAAGGGGAACTTTTAGAGTGTTTGAGGCTAAGCTTTGCTGGCTATAAATAAAAAGAGACAAGCTGGAAAAAATAATAAATAAAAATAGCACTGAATGGGAAGTAAATCTTGTGTTGGCTTTAAGCCTGGAACTAATGAAGGCAAGCAGGGGTGTGCTTGTGTAACCAATATGTCAACAAGGGAAAATATACTTTCCTGAATGTATTTTTTTCATAATAATCTGGAACCCATTGTATCATCACTATGAGTAAAATCACTGTATCTAGGCAACAAGGAAGTCTAATCTTGCACACTTAGCACGTGAAACACATACAATGCAGTATCAACATACACCATGCAAATATATTTTCTTAATATATCTGTATCAAGCCACTACAGCTTCAGCCAGCTTCTTGCCTTTTGCCTGCCTGCTGACATCATAATTACAATTAAAAACATTTTTATGGTTTATTTTCTTATCTCTAACTACCAATTGTGATGTAGAGTGAGTGATAGTGCAAATATGTTTATTTATTATTTATTTATGTATATTTATATATTTATTCTGATGCTGATTGAATTTAATCTGTTGTGGAGATCATTTTGTGATGTTATCATTCAGTGTTCTTTCAGGTATAGTTTGTGAGCCCCAAAGTCATTAGATTCACTTTCTCAATCAGGGAAAGCCTCAAAACATCCAAAACCCCAGGAAATTTCATGACACAAAGAGTCTGTCTTTAATTGTTTTCCTATGGTTGTAACTTTAAAGTATATTAAAGTAGACAACACTGAAGTTCTCAGAATGATATCTTAGTTTAAGGACTTAAGAACTGTTTAAGAGAATATATTCAATCCAATGAGTAAAATATGACAAACAGGTTCTGTTTCTAACCATAGAAAATCCTATAGTCTACTGTCATGTTATTTATTCAGGAAGTTCATTTTAATCAGTAAAAGTCATTAAATGAACACAGGGGAATAAATGAGAATGGAATAATCGTTGGGTTAATGTTAAATATAGATCAGAATATAGAACTCAGACCCCAGTAGATCAGCTTTTCTAAAAGTCTGAAAAACATGAATATGGCTCAGTATCCTGTTTGGCTCAAGAGAAAAGTCTGGAAAAAATATTATAAAGAAGACTTTACTGGTGCTGACTCAGCACCACTGCAGTAGTGGGGAGTCAGTGGGCAAAGAAGAACGTGATTTTATTTTGGTAAATAGCATGTGGTAATAAAAATTGGAGCTGAAGAAACTTTACTGTTTTTTCTTCTCTTCACTGTGATCAAACCAAAAACGTTTTCAATATAATGGCAGCTGAGCCTGTGATTGTGAACATATAGGTAAAGACAGTAATAAACATGTTTTGCTGCACTAAAGTCAATTATCCTATAAGTCTCTCTATTGTATATATTATCTAGCTTTGCAGAATCAGCTCTCTTCAGAGCTTCAGCAAATGAAATCTCAAACACACTGCTCAGGTCCACTTTAAGTAGTTAGGATTTATGATGTTCAGTTGCTAAATTCAAACACTGTATTCAGACATTATACTGTCATTTCATAGTCAAGAGTCTACAGTGATACCAGTAACTTCAAAGATTTCATTTTTCTCACTTATTACAGTTGGAGATTTTACATCTGAAGCTTTCACTCTCAGAAGGCAATAAGGAGATGACGCTGGTTTAGAAGGCTGCAGTCCAATTGGCTGAATTGCTATTTTTCTTCCAGATAAAATTAAAATAATTTCAGTTATGGTAGGGAAGCTAGTTTGAAGAGCAGTTGAGCCCAAGCAAAGGGCAAAAAAAGGAAAGAGAGCTACCTGATACTGCTGTGTTAGTCACAGCACGCACTTCTGAATCAATAGCTGCCACTGATGGGACTCCACTGGAGAGAAGTTTGTAGCAGTGTTTTTGCTTCACCAGTAGCAGTTGGCTTTACTGATGACTGATGCTGAGAAGACAGAATGTGCAGAAATGTGAGGCAGTGTTAGGAAAGATTTGTTTTATACATTGTTCAGTGAAGAAAGAATTCCTGATCCTTCCTTTCAATAGCATATATTTACTTTTTACATATTCGCAGTCCCCAAAATATCTTTTTTACATTTCAGTAATATTTTACCATTTCATAAGATGAAAGAAGCAATAAATATCCATGCCAATCTAACCTGTATAGACAGTTACTATGGATATGATCTCTATCAAAGCACAACATTTCTTAAATACACACACACACACACGTAATATATAAAAAGTTCATATACATATCATATATATATATATATAAATAAAAAGAAATAAATATATATGTATATACACCAGCACACATATTCACACATAAAGTATGAATTTAACAAAAACTATGAGCGTTATAAATCTCTTCCTGCCCCAAATTTGCTACTGGTTGAGGTAGCCCAATCCTCCATCATGCGATGGTGTCATGGCCACTTATTTATACAGTTTTCACGTTCAGACCAGGGTTGTGCACATCTTGTAGCCTAGCCAAACCCTGTACTAATTTCTTTTTCTTCTGGCCTGAAGAAGGAAATTCTTCGCATCTCAGTGATGCTGACCATGAAGATTAAAACATGTGGACCTTTGTTTACCACTAAAGACGGTTTTAAAATGTACCACTGCTCTAATAATTGCTAGATTGGTATCAAAATCTCTCTCTATTTTTGAAACCCTCCTATTTCTACATTCCCAAATTACTTTGGCCCTTTGGGGGAAGGGAAGGGTGTTGGATGGTTAGTTCCTGTGTAGGTAACCTTATTTCCCCTCTTTCTTGCTATATCCTAAAATCTTTTCTTTCACTGCTTCCTCGTATACAGTCACTGCTCTGCAACTGAATGCTTTTGTTCTTCTGTCCTTGATGTGCAACCACATACTTGATGGGATTAAAATATATATTGTTTGCTTGTACCTGGCTGAAGAAATGATCAGGTTGCTTTCAGCAATTACTTGTCATCACCAATGATAATTACTGTTCCCCAATTTTTGTGTGAGACTTTCAAGCTGTATTGGCCATTTTTTATGTCTTCTTGAAATTATTGACAAGATTAAACATGAAGATGCAAGAACAGATTTAATAAGCACCTCCTTTTCTATCATTGTGCAGTAGTACGTTTGTGCTTTGGAAAGCATGATCCAGCTCAGAATTTTCAAAAATTCCCAACTCATCACTAACATAAAGCTATCTCTAAGGTAGCACGCAACAGCTATTTAGTAATTTGTACTAATACATTACAACAGGTCTGGGGAAAAAAATCATATACAAAAAAATCCTTCCTCATATGAACATATAATGTTGCTTTATAACCACTAATATTTTCGTTAATGGATGGAATTTTCCCAAGTTAGTTAAATTCATACTATTTCAATGTGTTCTTATTTATTTAATAAGTTCAACTGGGCAAATGAAGAGTGTGCTTTTTCAGTGGCTCATTTCACACCATTTCTGAAAGAAAATTCAGTGGGGAATAGGATAAGCTTTAGATAATGTGATCAGTAAATCATCTGTCAAAACAAATTCTGTTTCAGATCCTTCACAAGAGTCCTATTTAAAAGAATTACAAAGCTTTCTGTCTTAAATGTTTATTTTAAAAAATCTGCTGTCCAAACTGGATGCTTCATACAGTAAGCAAACTTCCATCTCTGAGTCCTGTGACTGATTTATGAAAAAGACACTACTGGTTCCTAAAGTTTCAGCTAGAGAGAACCTTTGTGTTCAATTGCTAAAATCCTTCTGAAAATTCCCATCTATCGATGCCTCTTTCTTATGATGAGCAGCATTTATAGGCTGAGAATCAACAAGAAAGGATGGTTGGAGACACAGGTTCAGAAAAAGGAATATTAACGCTAACAGAACGTCTCTTCTGCATCCGACCTGACAACTGCCTAACCAAGTCTCAGGAGTGACCTGTAGTGGATGAGTCAAGAGAGAGGGTAAACARGGTAAGTATACAAAAGTTGTACCTTTCCGGGTAGTCACTCAGTTGTTGGTAACCATAGTTTAATGACTTCTTGGGCTTGAGATTGCCTCTGGACCTTTGCTTTTATTGGTTCTTGTGAGTACTATTGTCCACAAATTTCTTAATTCCTTTTTAGATGTGTTTATATTTTTGAGCTCTATCATTCCACAGCAAGTGTTACTACACTGTATTTATTTACTATGAACAAGACCTTCTCTTTATTTTTTTAAACCTGTTCCCTAACAATTTTTTTATGAAAAATAAAGAATAAACTTTCTTTGGTTGCATTATCTGTACTCTTCAAGATTTTACATAATCCTATAGTATCCTCCTCCTATCAGTCATCTCTTTTCCAAAGTGAAGAGTATTTTTAATCCCCATATTTTTGATCTGACATACCTTCCCCCTCTGAAACTTTCCTAGTTCTGCTGTATCTTTTAATGGTGTTGATCAGAATGACACCCAGAAGTCAAGATGTAGACTCACCAGACATTATACAGTTTCATAATGACAATTTCTGTTCTTTATTACTTTCGCAATATTTCCTAAGTTCTATTTACCACTTTAACTGCCTTGAACACTGAACTGATGCTTTCAAAAAGCTACTCGTAATGGATACAGATCTTTCAGAGCTCATTATTGTGCATTTGTAACAGGGTTATTGTTTTTTCCCCCCAAATGCATTATTTTGCACTCACTGACATCAAATTTCATCTGCCATTTTATTGCCAGTTACAGAGTTAATATCATAAGATATTTCCACAGTTCTTCACCGTCAGCTGTAGATTTTAGCATGCTATTCTAAACATATCTTTCACCCACACCACTGACTCCCTGAAGGAACTCTAGCAGATTTGTGAAGCAAAAATTATGTTGCAAATCACATTCCCTTTACATAAAGCACATTGGCCTTTTCCATTTTATTTTATTTTATTTACTATCCAATAATTCTATCTTTCTTATAGTATCTACTCAGTTTTGAAATCAAGCACCTGTTTTGTCTAGAAATATCTGGATACCTCTTGCTATCCCTCAGTGAGGCTGATTTGACTGATGGATTGCTTACCAGCTTTAATATTTCAGCAATTTAATATTTGAATTTTCTTAGCTCTCCCTAGTTAACAGATGTATTGTACCGGTGATTTGCTACAACGCATTCTATTGAATTATTCTGACGTCTGACACTTCAATGTAAGACAGTCGCTCCCTCTTCCTCCTCCTCCTCCTTCTTTGTGTACCAGTGAAAAGAATTAATTTAACTTTTATACTATGGCCTTGTCTTTCTTAAGATCAGTTGTTTATATCTCAGGTATCTATTAGCCTTAATTTCTGATTGGAATCCTGCTTCTGATATGTTTGAAAAAGTTTTTTTTCTTAGTAACTTTTAAGCCTCTGACAAGGTGTTCCTTGAAATTGCTTTTATGCTGCATTATTAGGGTTTTATTTTTAGCAAAATAAATATGTATTAATGGATTAAATATTTTATGCTATTTCATATTTTTCTTCTTTTAGGACATGGCTTTAATTTTTGTGAATTTTCTTTTTATTTCTAAGAGCTTCTTTTACTTTGCTGTTTCAGCACAATAGATTTGTTTTGCTTATTTGTTCTGCTTGTTTGATTGCTTACTTCATTTTTAAGAGCATTTTGGATAAGCAATGTGCTAGAAAATATATAATCTTAAGCAATCTTCCTTCTGTCCATTAGCATTTTGCCCTTTTAGCTATACCTTTTCGTTCCTTTAGTTTCCTGGTTGTAGCAGAGGCCAAGAGTGCATTCTTGGAGAAAAAGATTAAGAATAGGGGCAAAGTGAAGTGATACTTCCCCAGGCTCCAGCAATTTTGGGATCTTGGATTTCCCAAGCAAAAGATGGCATCTTTGTATTTAATGGCCCTCAATGGATTTTTCTTCCACATATTTGCCAAGTAGCTTTTTGAATCCATGTGCTGCTTCCTCTTCTGTGCTTCAGTCCCATGAAAATTGGCTTCTATTTCCTAGCCCTTTTATTAACAAATAATACAGATTTAGATATAGAGCAGAAATACAGTTCTATTTTTTATGAACATTAATTTTTCAAAGAGCATCAGCAAGAAGAACCTTCTGAAGTTTCTATAAAGGCAATAAAGCTGGCTGATTTGGTAGGATTTCATTTCTATTTATTTATTTATTTGCATAATCCTTGGCAAATGATCAGTATTAAAGGAAAGATGTGTGATCTAGAGATCGTAGCGTATTCAGTCTAGACTGTAATTTACTCAGTACATGTGGATGAACAGAAAGTGTATGACCATATTAAATGGGAATAGCTAAGTCAGATTGACAATAAGACATATTACTGCATGTTTTATTAACATCACATGATATGTGATTATTTTGACTACTGCAATTATGTGGTCTTTAGGGATGTGACAGAAAGAGCTCATTAGTTAGGACTGTTTTTTAAGCTTTTCACTTCTGCCTAAGTCAGCTCATCATATCTTGAAACCAGAGACATTCAGTCTTTTGGCCATACTAGATATTTTATTTTGAAAAACTGAAGAAGGAAAAATGTAGGTCTATGAATTCTGACTGATATAAGGGAATACCTCAAAGGGAAGTTAATATAGAGAAGTGTCCCTATAACCTAGAAATAAATAGCTTTGATAATTATAATATAAAATAAAATACACAATATTCTTATCAATTAAGCAGAGTTGTTTGCTAGTATTTCAAATTTACATGTTGTTAAAATTTAACTACAGTAATAAGACAATGTGTTGGTTCAGTTTTTACAAAATCAATGCATGTAGGCAATACAATTAAATGCCTGAGAAAAGTGTTTACAAGATGCTTATAAATAAATGTATAAAGTAGGTGAAAAATTAATAAGAGATTAGCTTAAGAGATAGTGCTTTGGATCTTTCTTCAAGGTTATTTTTCTTGGATACAATTCCACAGTACTTTTCCTAGGATATACTGAGTGAATAACACAAAAAATGATTTGATGTACCACCAAAAGAGTCTTAATTGTACCTTTTAATTTCTGTGTAAATATGCCTTTGACCTTTTGTAATAATTTTGGTGTGACCAGAAGCCAAAAGACAGTCAACTTAAAGATTGCTAAATTGTGATCTGTTTAAGCTCAGTCTTTAGCTGCAGTTGTATAAGACTTAAGAGCTGCTTTCCAATGTCTTAATATGGAGTAAGAGCACTTCTTCAGCTAGGACAGGAGAGCAGTTCGTGAGCTTTGCTCGCCTTGGTGCAACGACGAAAGGGTTAACCCCCCCCCCGAAGTTTCCAGCTTCCAAGATGAGCTGTCTCATATCCGCACCCTGCCAGCAGCCAGCAGTGAGGGGAAGCGGGCCGAGAGCCCCCACCCCGGCAGGGCGCGGCGCCGGCGCCGCAGCCCCCCGCACCCGGGCTGCCCCGGCGCAGAGGTGTGCATTAACCCGCCCCAGGGGACTCTGTGCATTCCCCTCTCTGCGGCAAGAAGGGGGCCAGAAGGGAAAACCAGAAATATTTCTGGAAACGCGTGTCATTGCTGCTGCTTGGTTGGTTGCCTGGGCTTTGTTTTGATGTGGTTTGTTTCTTGGCTTGCAGTATTTGGGTTGCAAGCTGCCAAAAGAGAGCTGTTAGCAGAGCATTAGGCACTCAGACTTTTTTCTTCGCCTTTAAGTTTAAACTCATGCATTCTGCTGCCAGAATGCATCAGGAAAGGATGGTGTAGAGTTCCGCCACCGAAAGACAGTAAAAATCAGTCAGTTCTGTGGAGATTTAACAGAATAGCTGAAATGGCTGAAGAGCTTTTGTGGGGAGGCAGAATTAAACTCCCTTTGAGAGCCAGGTTTAAATATTTTATCACCAGAACTATGGCTTTCTGCGAGGATGATGTGCTCGAAAACCACATAGAGGTTGTTTCAACCATAGCCTAAACAAAAGGTTACCTCCATTCTGCCCATAATGAGACTGAGCCCATAGCCATGATTAATTTAGTGCTTTCTCCAAGAAAAATCATCACAGCTGTTTCTTAGTTGCAGCAAAGACAGTGTCAGATCATAGACACTGCCACTCCTGGGTAGCAGGAAGCTCCTGCCAAGCATGGAGAAGGGACAGCTTGAATTTCCACCTGTGAGATGAAAACGCAGATTTCTTGCCGGGGCTTAATTAAAATTAATCTGCAAAAAAAGAAGAATCTTTGCAAAACTTCAGGGTTTATGTTCTGTTGTTTTGATTTTGCAGCTTTAAAAGACACCCTTTGGATTGTTGGGGGTTTGCTGGGTTTGGGGGGTTTTTGCCAGTGAAAATGCTGCCTTGAAGCTATCTAACAATTGCCAAGGGCCTGTGCTTTATTTGCTCTCCAGTGCAGTGGCTGCCACTTGACTCACTGAATTCCAGCCTGTTTCCTGGCAGCTACTTTAAATCTGGATGACCAGAAAGGTTGCGAGGATGAGATGGAGTGAATAGCAGCAAGTGCTATTCCAGAGCTAAAACCTATTCAAGTTTAAAAATGTTTAAAGCATGAATGCATTGGGAATGTGACTAATTAATCTTGTAGTATGTTTTGCAACAGAAACAAGAAGTGCTTATTTTCAAAAAGCTGCTAAAGCATTACTACATGTGGTCTAGCTTGCATACTAAAGAGAAAAGGTTTTACAATTTTGCTTTTAATACCTTTTACATTATGCTTTCCGTTGTTTAAATGAAAGAAGTGTTAAATTCTTGTTTTAAACCAGAGTGCCTGTGCTTTTGTATTCAGATATCAAATCTGGTGAACATTAGAAAGTTAGTATGTCATTACAAACTTTTAACGCATTCCTTTTTGACTGTCTAAATTTTACAGGAGCTAGAAATAGCACAGTCATTTTATTTAAGAAACACGATGTTTTAAAATATAACAGGATATTGAGAGTTTGTTCAAAATTACCCTGCACTAGCTGGATCTCTTTAAGGATGGCTTGGTAGCCAGTGTGGTAACCACTATGTGGAGAGTTTTCTCAGTGTGATCATAGTGAGAAGAAAAGCGATGGCAGGAGTAGGAGCACTGTTTCTTTTGTGCTTGGAATAACTAAGTCATTCTTTGTTTTTTGCTGTGATCAGAGTAATGGTAAATATGGTTTTGTCTGTTTTTGTCTTTTAAAGAACTTTTCCCTGGGTGATATCCCTGGAGAAAATCTCTTTCTGATAGGCTATGCTAAAATAAATGAGGCAAACAGTTGCTTTGATGTTAGGGGAAAGGATTTTTTTTTCTTTCAATTCAATTTCTTTTAATTTAATTTCTCAAAGAAGCCTGTGACATTTTCTGCTGCGGTCACTTGCTCCTTGCATCAGGTCCTATCACACAAGGAGCAGGTCTAGGATGGTGCTTCCAACCAAGCACAGGGAATGCACAAATTCCTACAGCTTTGACTTGAAAAGAAGAAATAGGAACCACTTCAAAAGAAAATTCAGATACAAATCCTGTGTGACTTTTGCCCAGGACAATGTATTTGAGCCCACAGTACAGGCAGTCCTAATGTCTAACTAGTCCCATCATCACAACTATTCCTCTCTTTTGTCTGTTTGGCCTAGGTAAATAGCCTGAATATTTTGCTCTTTTGAACTTGGAAGCATAATAGGTGCCTAAACACCTATTATGTACCCATTAGGTACAATAATAGCCTACCTGAATATGGCCTTAATTGTTCTATTCAAATGCTCTAGAAATGTGCATGTCAACAACAATAAAGACTTTTACTGCTGGAAGAAAACCTATGAACAAAGTCACAGCTTCTTGATAACATCCCATTATCCATTAACTGTATGCACATGAGAAGTTGTCCCTTTTCTAAAATGCCCTTACAAAGGGACTACGGCTGAGAGATGATATTTCCTATAAGAAGTGTTGTCTAATCACACAGAGGCAGAAATTTGCAGAGGTTGGGAGGGCAGTGCAGACAGGATTTTGAGGGGCCAAAAGGTGAGTAGGATGCCAGAGAGACGCCTGTAAAATAGGGTAGGAAGATCTGATGGGTTCTCAGTGCACGGAAAGCTGCAGGAGCTCGCTAAGGCAGAGACCGGGCTGATAAGGAAATGCAGTGCAAAGTCTGAAGAGGAAACTGAGAAAAGAGTAGTTGTAATGTAGGGGAGTGTCCTGCTTCAGCCCTTTGACTGCAATAAGGACTGCATATTTTCAGTCCTCTGTGTTAGTCTCATCGCTTCCGTGCTGAAGAAAGGATGACTGAGAGCAAATGAAAGCCTTTTCACTGGAGATGAAGGAAATCCATTTTTGTTTTATGTGTGTTATAGGTAAACGCGACAAATTGACAACCACTCGGGCCGGGTTGCATAAATTCCAATTTAATAGAATAATTGAGCAAGTCACAAGTAAGCAAAACAGCGCTGGGCGGCCGGGGAGTCTCCTGCTCCACCAACGGCGCGCGCGATCCCCCGCTCACAGTCCCCTTATATGCCTGTAACTTCTGCGGTTGCGCCGGCTGTTGCTGGGGGGGGGGTCGGGATGAAGGCTGAGGTCTTCCTCTGCGTTGTGCGTGGTGCCCTTCAGGTCACGCGCATACATTTCACAGTACAATATTGCTCTGCTGGCTCAGTACAATCATTGTGGTGATAGCCCGTACTTAGCGCCTAGTTTCATCGTAAAATCACTTCCCGAGTTGATGTAACAAATTATCACCTATCACAATGTGGATGACATTTTTCAAGTCCAAGTCCATCAAACTCTATCTTTACAATATCTGAAATCATTGTAATAAAAAACTCAGATTTTTTGCATTTGGAAGTTGAACTCTCTCTTCATTTCTGTAACAACAGAGGAATGAGCATTCAGAAGATCCCGAGCATAAGAGTGAAGGTAGAGACCAAGGAAGCAAAACCCATCTTGCACATCCTTTCACGCATGAAGATGCTGCAGCATTTCTGTATGAGTTTGACAGGTGCTGGGAAGCAAAAGACGTCCCAAGAGGCCGCCCTACACATCATTTTTCCTCTCTCAGTGATGCGGGGAATCAATGAAAAAGATAATGCTGCTCAAGCTAATTATATGTGAGTAGCAGGGGTGTTATCATGAGCCCTGTGATGCCATATTCCACGGAGTCATCTTCAGTCATTTGTATTGTTTTGAGTGAATATGAAGCCATGAGGGCATTTGAATGAGGTGAAGGGAATACTGAGATTCCTGTGTTCAGGTGATAACCAGCTCTTTGTAACATCATACATGTACTCTCAAACAGTTTACTTGTCCTGGCAAGTCCCAGTGTTATACCTTGGCATTTAACTACAAAATTGATTATTTTGATCTTTCATCTTGGGACTCTGAATACCAAGAACTAATTAAATATACCTGTGATGTGAGATTGACAAGCATAACAATTTCTTTTTTGCTTTTGACCATTGTCCAATGGGATTTTTTTCTCTTACTGAAGAAATAAAATAATCTTTAATTAAAAATGCCACAATTTAAATGACTTTTGATGACAGTGAGGTTAAAGAATAATATTTCTGGCAGCTTTATCAAAGCATAAAGTCATGGGACTAGCATGCACAAATAATGCAGTCAAAGTAACAAACTGTTTACTAGTAATAATGACCTAATATTTGCCATTTATTTACTTAATTTTGTTTGTGTTTATGCAGAAAGAACAACTGCATCTTTTGCTAACTGCATAAATGAATGCATAACTTTCAGCTCTTATTCACAGGGTATCTCTACGATGTACTGTGGCCCTTAATGTATTTTAGCACTGCTGTCTAGTTTCTGGCCTGTGGGTTGACTCTATCCCCCAAATGACCCATCACATTATAAAGTTTATTAGTCCTCTGGTCCTCAGCAACTCACTGTAATAAAATCTGACCATAATTGTCAAAAAAGTTGAACAGTCCTGTTTTATACCATCCCCATGTTAGCTAAGCAACAGCAGACTTCAGAATGGATACAAAGAGTATTGGCTCATTGGAGGGGGTAAGAAAGAATCCCTAGTCACATGGATTTATAAGATTTTTTCATTCAAGTTTTATTACATAAAAACCTGAAACTTAAAAACTGAAAATAAAAATATTTCTCTTCCACATGTAAGGACACCTCTCCTTTTTGTTAATTTAGGGCAGCTGACTTCGCACGGGAGTGGATAAGGAGTGCTCACAGGAGCTATTCTGTTGGCAGAACATTCCCCTAAGAGGTGAGGAACGACCAGCTGCAGTAGGTAGAGAAAAGGACATATTATATTGAACCACTGCTGCTGTTTTTCCTAGGGAACTAAAGTTTAGAAAAATATTAAGGTATTACTACTTTATTTTTTCATTGTTAAGACCTCTTCTACATGAATTTATTCCAGATGAGGAATTATATAGTTAATATATATTGCATTATATAGTTTTTCTATGTTTCTATGTTTATTTTTCAAAACTAAGAATGTCGTCTTCTTTTTTCTGAAAATTGTATACATGCCTATAATGTTGCATATCCTCATTTTAAAATTAAAAGGGTGCAAAATGGAATTATTATATTCAATAGGTCATCTAATGAAGTACTGTGTTGAAAATAAATTATATGTAGTTGAATGCAATACAGCTCTAAAATAATTTACATACTTATATACTTACACAGTTTGTTATCTTTCACAGAATTTTAGCAAACTTATGAGAAGCCATGGTTTACCTCTGATTATTATATTGCTGTCTTTTTACAAATGTTCTATTGGAGCTTTATAATAACAGCTGATATACATCCTTTCTGAATAGATTTTATAGCACTTTTTTTCATATATATCTATTATGGCTCAGACTGAATGAAAGATGGGTGAAGCTGGTGAGCCCAGTAGTCACTGTTAGTTCAAGATTAACTGAAGAAGCTGTTAAAGCCTTATTTCAGTCAGGTAATTCAAGCTGCCATGCAACTCCCAGGTTGGATGACTCTAGGCAAGGCTGGTCAGAAGCAGAGTAATGGGAGTAGAGGGCTGGGGGTAGATTTTGAATGCAGCAGCACTGTGTCTACGTGCACTGACAGGCAAAAATACCCTCGGAATATCACAGACTGGAGGGAGAGAGGTTTTGGATGGGAGAGCTCTTTGGAAAGGAAACTCTGGCGCTCTAAGCAGGCGACCCGCCCCCAGCTTTTACTGTGTTCAGGGAAACAAAGAAATCATAAATATTAGCTACTATTAGCTAATGGTAGTATGGGGGTAATGATATTTCAAAAGCAAAGTAATGCAGTCATTTTTTTTCTTTCATATCTATTTGGGGAAAAGTCCCTTGGACTTTGTGATTCAGAAATAGCGACTACCCCAGGGAAGGGATTTCACACGCAAAGCTGAATCTAAACAAGCAATTTTCAGTCCTGGGAGCTGCCTAACCTCCTAGCAGGGCTGAAGAGGTCCTTGTGCCCTGCTTTGGGGAGGCGCGCGGCTCCTGCTGACTCTGCCCGGATGAAGCTGGGACACGCGGCTGCCTGGGCTTCCCGGCCGGTAGGAGATGTTCCGCAGCGCCAGCTGTTGTAGGAGTGGGCAGAGCACGAGCAGGGGGCATGGGCGTCCCAGGCTAGCCGAGGGGACACAGGAGGCTCAGCTAAAGCCCGGTGCCCGGCGTGGGCCGCCCGCGAGGCCAGCGGGGCTCTGGCCGTGCCGGGCGCCCACTGCAGCGCTCCCGCTTGCTGGCACGCATCCAGCCAGAGCCGCTCCTGCACCACAGAGACTGCGCCTGGGAGACTCGGAGATGTTTTGTAGAATAAAAGGGAAGGTTTCCATAGAAACTTCTCTTTTATTTTAAACAGATTTAAAAGAGAAATTTAGCAAAATGCGGAATCAAGCTTCCAGAGCCTAATTTAAGCTATTCCTTATTGATTGCATTACAAATGAACATAAAAGCCTATAGCCTGGAACTGACAGCTCAAGACAGGCTTCTGCCAGCTCCCTTGTTCCTGTTCTCAGTGTGTAACCTCTGCTAGGTGCTAGTGACAGTGACACACACTTCCCAGCACACCCCACTTTATAAAAGGCGCTTTCTTACAACGGCTCATCTAAGAGCTCCTTGTTCGTTAACAAAAACACAGCGCTGGGACTTAGCACGCCATGCAGGCAGTGCCCTTATTCTGAACGCACCCTCCTTCCAGTCCAGCAATTTGCAAACAAGCCAAGCAGATGCAAAATGGCCCTTTGCCTGCCACACTACATTTCCCACAATACCGGCAGGCAAGAGCCAGGCTCTCACCCCTTTCTCAGCAGGAGGCAGCAGGGAGCCTCCCTGGCTCGTCCTCCCCTGCGAGGGTCTCCTGGAGAGGAGAGGTCATCCCGGGGAGGCGATTAAATCAGCTGGCATCACGGACATGGACACAGACACACTGACTCCTCCAGGGAGAGTGTAATAACGCATCTCTTTCTTTGACAATCACTCAGTTTTGCAAGTACACAGTTTAAAGCCAGGTCCAACCTCATGATAGTTCATTTAGGAAACTTCTTTAACGTTCAACACGCAGTAAAAGCAGGGATCTTGAAAATATCCTTGTTTTCTTAATACATACTTCCTATCCTGTTGCGAGGCTTTTCATCATTCATCATGCTCAAATCCAAATGAAACAAGTTCGTTGATGCGGAGTAACTACAAAATCTTACGCATCATTCTAGAGAAGCTGGCGGTACCCTGCACTCTCCCATGTATACATTGCTGTCATTTCATTCCATCCCATGCAAGGCACAAGTCTCTCTACCCACTTCATATAAAAATGCTTAAATTTTTATTAAAAATTTATCCATGGTCCTAGATGATGGACTAATTCTGAGGCTTGAAAGCCATGGTTATGTAATCCTTCTTTGACGCAACAGGAAGGTTTTTTGCATTTTTTTTTTCCAGTGGAAAATCTGAAAAAATCAAGCCCTCACGAAGAGAGATGGGCAGCTTGCGATCCTGGAACGCCCAAAATACTGGCGGTTAGTGCATTCTTGCCCATATAGTGCTGGTTCGCATCTGCCCTGACAAAAGAGGACTTTGAACTCGAGCCTTCACAATGGGCACAGTGAGCTATAGGCTGGGAGGGCAGATGGCACTGCCTCTCAGCTGTGCCAGACTGAGGGACACGTCTGTCTGTACAGCCACTTCTTTGTAACTTGGCACCACTGTGCTTCCACTGTATTCTTCCCTTCGTCTGGAGAAAGGACCCTGCAAATTGGAAATATTCACATTTTCAGTAAAAACAAAACAAAACAAGATACTGGTCTGAATATTTCTTTTTTTTCCATTTTATTTTAAAGCTGGACTTCTATCCTGAAAGTCTGCTGCCAGGTTTCTGGTATGAGAATATCTAGAACTAACTGAAAGATGAGGCAGCAGTACAAAGGAGGCTCTGGTGGCACATGCTAACTGTGTATCTCTGTTCAGGAGGAATTAACTTACCTGCCTATCATGAAAACATCCAAATGAATTTAAAATTACAGAAAAGAACAGTTTAAACTGCTAATGTGCTTCTGCCTTTTGTCCTGTGTCAACTTAAATCTAGATTTCAAATTATAAAATATAGAATGGGTTGGAAATCACATATGCTGACTCACTGTGAACTGTTATGAGTAATTTAATAGCTCAGTCATCTAACACAGAGCTACGTTTGCAAAAATGTTGAAATCTGGAAAGAAGAATGAACTGTAGCAGAACATAAATAAAATACCATTGTGTTTTTCTGAGATGAGCGTTTTGATTTTCATCTAATACTGACAATTTTTAGAAAAGTGCTGCCTCAAATACTGAAAAATAGTATAGATGCAAAAAAAGCTTTTTTTGATTTCCCCCTCGAAATGGAAAGAGACATCCCCTAAAAAGAATTATTTTATCACATTTTTCCATAACTACAATTTTAACCCATTGAAAGAGATAGTATTTCTTTGCTAAGAGCAAAATGAATTTTTATTGAAATCAAAATCTTAACACTGTTAGCCATTTTTTTTAAAAAGTTAAGCGTCAGTAGAAATGGGACGTAAAGAAGATGTGAGTACCTGTTGTGAGTACAGATCTCTTCATGATCTCTGTGCCAATCAGTATACATGTAAGGATGTTGTTGGTTTCTGGTTTTGTTTCTTAAACTGCAGAAATTAGCAGAAAATTACTCTTTCTGATCCCTAGTGGACATCTCTGTACTTTACACGTTCCTCACCAATTTAAGTATAAGCCTGTTTTCATTACCAGTTTATGCCAGGAGTGCTAGCTATATTTGAGATCTGATGTTCATAGGCATTGCTCCAGAAGAAGAGACATATGTGTTTTATATATAAAAATAACTTCCTTATATGTTTTAGCCCTAGCTGTAGTTTAATGACAAAAGATAAGCAAATTATCTTCATATGGATTGTCTTTAAACGATTAATGTTCATCTTCAATTGGATTTATTGAATGGTCCGTTCCACCAGCACAAGCAGGACAAATCATGCCACTCGCTCACTGCGGGCTGCCTACCCAGCGCTGCGCAGAGAAGGGACACACTGGAGGCTGCCCTTACAGCCCCTGTGAAGGCCAACACTTTGGGGCAAAACAGGTGGAAACACTGACAGCAGTAGAAATATTTAAATCAGTTCCAGTGAGCACCTTCTAGTGCTTCCCATGGAGCAACTCCCAAAGCTGCCAGATATTCGTCTTGTCTAAATATGAAGGAGGATTGTTTCACACATGCTTGTAACACATTTGAGTATATAAAGTTGCATAAAGTCAGAGAATATTTGAGAGCACTATCTATTGATTATTATTATTAGTTTATTTAGTTGTTCTAAAAAACGGAAAAATATCTTCACGGCCTTTTAGAGCACTGAATTTAAATACAATACAAGAAGGAGTAGCAAATAAAGACTGTAGAGAAGGATTTAAAAAATCTGTAATCAGGTCACGTGCATACATTGTTTAGACAAGAGCACATCTTGCATTGCAAGGGGGTTTTGTTTGTATTTTTAAAAAGTTGTGTCCTTTAGAACAGAAACTTCCTTTGGAAGTGTCTCCCAGTTTTGTTTCTTGCAAGTTCTAGCCCATGCCAACATTCCTCACACAAAGAGGCAGGATTAACCTCTTGGAAAAGAAGGGAGAAAAAGTAGGCTAAGATTATGGAAAAGTATTAGCAGCAGTAGAGAAGTCAGTAGCACAGTTAATGTACTGTCATTCCTGGATTTAACTTGCGCTATCAAGCCTGTACTGTTTTCTTTAGAAAATGAACAAATACTACTATCAACCTTTACTGTCAGAGATAACCTTATGCAAACACTCCATATACTAGGACATGAACGAATGGCTCATAAAAAAGCAGATAAAAGAACAGGTGTTTAATTTATTTAAACATAGCCTACTTGAAAAAGTTAACTCATCATGTTTCATCTTCAGTTATAATACCCCCATTTTGATAATCACCAATATTGATTATCTGCTTTTCCTTTTATTTGGATGGGAAAGAACGCACAAGATGTATTAAAAATAGCTCAAAAAATAAACCTTTCTCTATTTGTAGAATGTACTGACTTGACAGTTCTGGAGGAAGTTCTTGACACATACAAAGCCATTGCAGTTACACTCTTTCTGCCTCCTAAAATTCCTTTATTTCTGCCTCTTAGTTCAACTCCACTCAAATCCTGACCCTGTGAATGAATTTCAGAATGCTATTAAAGTTACTATATATTAAGTCACTCCTGAACCATCCTAGATTTCTTATTTGCTTTTGGTTTACCTTTAAGATAGATTTTATATTTGTTTTTGATTTTCCTTTGGTCATTGAGGCTTTATATCATTTGAGTACAAAAGGCAGAAAGTCTGGAATGAACCGTGCTGCTCTGTCACAACCAGGAAAGTATCCTTTTCTGAGCAGTTACATATATAGTGATGGTAGGTGCTAATGATCAGGTTTTTTGGTCTTTGTGCATGCCACAGATGTCTCTAAATAGTCCTCAATGGTCATTTATTATTGGTTGGATCTGAACCAGTGGCCTGAGGAAACAAGTCTGCAGTGAACTAAACCCCTCTGAACAATATTGCTCTTCTTTGTGGCAGGTTTACTGAACGTCGGTCAGAAATTGAGATGAGGATATGGACATCTGTCTGTCTTCAGTTATTAAAGAAATTCTTCATGTGTGCAGAAACCTGAGAGGAGCAGTGAAACTGCAGAGCATTTCATTATAAAAGTTAATAGTAGTGTCTCACAGAGATTAAGCAAAATGGCTTCTCTCCAAACCTCATTTCCTAGAACAAAAGTATCTCCCTCCAGCACTACGACTTGATTATGCCCTCAGATATGCACAGCACTGAAAAGAGAAATAATTTATGCATTTGAAGGGCTAGCAGCAGGCTCCATGACAAACTGTTGTTCCTCAGGGACAACCAAAAAGTGGTGCATTGTGCCAGATATGCACAGTACTTCTGCTCTTCCCCAAATGCAGGGTAAGTTTGACCAGAAGTAATGCTGTGTTCCTCCATTTAAATGCTGTCTAAAAAATATAGAAGAATAATTTTTGTTCTGTACCTCATTCTGCATGTAAAGGACTAGGCAATGCAGAAGATCTGTCCGGATGAGACTCCGTGATTACACCATCTCAGCAAAACAGGGGTTCAAATATTAACTTCCAGCCACTGCAAATATACAGTAATTTAGACGAATAAACTAATCAATAGAAATAAATGAGCTATGTGCTTTCTGTATTGCCCACAAGGACATGTATGGGAACTCCAAACTCTTGCTTGCCATTTGCCTTGAGTCCAGAACGTGGCCTGCTGCTGTTCAGTCTAGCAATAGATGTTTATTTTTTGGCTTTTGTAATAAGGAACAGAATCAGATTCATACATTCTCTAAAGCAATTGACATGCTATTGTTTATAAGCTCTACTGGTAAAAGTAGGCCTGCTGAAAGTATTGAAAATGGATATAATAATATCTATGTGTATATAAGGACTACATAATGGGAATATACTATATAAATATAATAAGTATAGCAATGTTATATAAGATATTATATTGGTACAAATCTTGTGAGCAATGAATCTAATGAAGCCTGGTTTCCATTAGATTTGTCTTGAGGTTGACTGACATTTTAATTTAATTATACTAAGGTTGTAGCACAAGCTCACCCCTAATTAGACACTGGAGAATCCACCTGGGATATAAACTGTGAATTATCTAACTGCAAAAAAAGCTTTTAATCAGAGACTGTTCATTATTAGATGTGGGAGGATCAGCAAGAGGCACTAAACTTGACTGAATAGGGGCTGCTGTGCTGTCTAATAAATACATATTTATGGTTAAAGCTTTTCCTGGGCTTAGATCTTTCAAAATTTATCTTCTTCCTGTGGACTTTTGGATATCTGGTAAGGGTTCACTGACCTTACCGTATGGTTGTTCCTTTAGTTAAGGTATTAACAACGTTTTTTTCCTCCCCTGTTTAAAATTGCTTACTTATCCCAAATGGGTGGGAAGATTTACTTAAAACCTCTCCCCCCTATTAACACTGGTTGAAGTTGGTCATGGTCATTAGGTTCAAAGGTTATAATGGGGCTCACACAGATGTTCATACATGCACACAACAAACACGGAGCTAATCGCACAAGACTCAGGCCACACAAATCCCATTTCCTTAGAAAACTGAGTTAAAAATATATGCAGCTTTCAAACACACAGCACTGGTATTTCTTGGTATTACTTCAGAATAGCTCTAGTTAGCATTGTAGGACTGTTATATTTACATTCAGGGTTGTAATCTAGCATGGTTTTCTGAGAAAGTATGCCTCTCGCTAAGAGGTATTATTAATATTTGTGTATTAAATATTAATGTATACATGTATCTTTGCATGGCACTTTCTAGATATTAAAAAGAAAAGGTTCCTGTCCTCAAGAGCTTACAGTCTAAATGCCATTGTTGTAAAAAGCATTTTTCGCCTGATGAAATTGAGCATACTGTGAAACTATTTCTTTCCTTTGGAAATGACTGACTTTTCTAAGCAGGGCACTAGAAAATTAGTGTCTTTCCTACATGAAGTGGGAATTTTATTCTTGATTAATGACATTCATTTTAATTATAGCTAAAGGTTTAAAGATTTTTCAACTTAATTATCCTTTCGCATATTTACTCATTGAAATGCCCACATTACTTGCTAGAGATCAGTAAATAATATTGCTATGAAGCTTAGTTATTCAGGAATCCATATGCAGTAAAAAGGGGGTAAATATTTATTAGAATACCTTAGATTCTTTGAGCTATAGCAATGTTGCACTTTGTTGAGCTGAAAATGTGAACAGCATTTCTTTTTGAATATCCAGACTGGTAGGTTGTAATTTGGATTACTATATGATAATATTTTGCAGCTCAGATTCTTTCATTCATAGACTTATACAGATGGATAAGTATAATTTCCTGCATATTGCAGTTGTGGAAACTGAAGCAATAAGGGAAGTGAGTTATTGACTTGTATAAGGTCACAGAGCAGGTCACTGGAAGAGCAAAAGTAGTATTCCTAGCTATGTGATCTCTCAGCTAGACTATTCTATGCGTAAATTTGGTTTCTTGGAGCAATTTGGTAGAAAACACATCTTTTCATCACAAATACTGCATTAATTTTGCTCTTACTTAAGAAAATGCATTCTTTAATACACTACCTTCCTTTTTCTCTGAATATCATCTCACTTGCTGTGTGTTAGTTTAATTTGCAAACCAGGCATTATCATGAATTTTTCCAACAATTACTATTGTACAACTTCCAGCATGAGAGAACTGTAAGTTTGATAAGAAGTATTTTGAACCTCAATTCCTAAAAGGGAACACAATCTAAAATAGTTGTAATAGGAAGTTAAGAACTACTTCCCCTCTGTTAGCTTTCAAATAGGCCTTATAGACAAGCCTTCACATGCAAACATTTGCAAGTAGTTAGTAGTGGAGTCTCAGAAAGACCTTTGCATAGTATGCCAAATTAAGTGATAATCTTAGCAGAGGAATTTTGATTTGGAAAATGAGAAGGAAAGAGCATAGAGATGGAGAAAAAAGAGAATATTTTATTTGGATTGGGTGGAGTGAAGAGAAAGGAAAGCCCCAAAGTTTTGGGAAGTTAGCATCTGAGCTTTCCAGGCTCATTCAAGTCAAACTACCATCTTTTGAAACTTTCTCAATTCAATCTAAAATTTGCCATTATTTCCCCAGCTTGCCTATTTGCCTTCAGATTTCATTCATACACTTCAGAAATGTGTGCAGTTTTCTAGGATGATACAGAAGGGTGGTCTGGAAAAAACTATGCAACTTCAAGTTCAAGCCTGAGATACAGTATAGTGTTGCAACTATATTCTGTTGTATTTGTGATCATAGCAATTCCAAGTCGATGCAATACTGAGAACATCAAAATATATCTTTAAATATCCCAACTCTTTTGTTCTATATAAAAGTATTTCTGCAGTAAATAGGAGAATAATTGGGGTGAGTCTTAGACATTTTCTTTGCCAACACATTTATTTGCCCATACGATAAAGCCAAGAAAAACAGCTCTTGGGAAAACTTGAATTCATTTGCTCTTTTCTCTGTTTTTCTTAATATAACCTTATGGTTCTTCCCTATTCTTAGCTTTCAAATGCCTGGAGCACAACAAAGGTTTGCATGCCTCTTTGCACCTTAGAAGCCTTTGCTAGGCAAACAAAAATTTATTCTTTCTGGCTTGTGATGGGTTCTGAAGCATGGAAGAAGGACCGGAGTTTTATTGACTTCAGCCTTAAGGTCCAATTTTATGTTCCTCAGAACACTTTTGCTAAGAAATAATTAAACTATAATGTAACATACATATACCTGTGTAAGCCTGACATCTGCTATTTAACAAAAATTGCACATTGTGGAGCACTGTAAAAAACATTTTCAGAAATATGGATTTCCCTTTACAATTTGGGAAAAATGTAGCCTTTCAGTTTAAGAACTGTACTAGCACTTATATATACTCTTCGATGCTGGCAAGCAGTCTATATCCCCACCCTTAATTTTTTCTTTTTTTTTAAGAATGGAAAAAAACCTATGAAATGTATCAAAAGAGCTGTATTGGCTTCTGAATTATTCTTCTTTCTAACAGTATGTTAGGAAAAATTGTACCATGCATCTTACAAAGATGAGAGAAGAGAAAGAGCAAAACCTTTGGCTTCATTATGAAAGTTTCCATCATTTCCCATGCTTTCATTATGATTGACAGCTTTTTTTCAGATGCATATGTGTAACTCTGGCATGAGTTCAATTGTATCTGTCTTAACTTACTGAGCATGTGGTCCAGACTCAGCCGTCCAACTTCGGGAACTCCCTGCACAATCAGGAGGAGACAGTCACTTCCAGAAATGATTTAGACCTTCATGAACTAAGTCGTCCTTTGGAAACATTTCTCTTCCTGCACTGGCTATACAGGGAACCTGGAGCAACTCAGCAAAGTACCTATGACTAGACAAGACAAACGCACACACGGAGCTCTTCAGGGCAACCCTATCTTGCAAACTCCTCCATCTGAAAAAAACTCTCTCTTCTGAGAGGCAAAATAAATGAGCTGACAAAAGGACAAAGCACTCTGTGCTGTGTCATTTGGGACACAGGTCTGTCTCTGCAGCTTTTGGAAAGATACAGAAATCGTGATAGCTGTCTAGCACTGGAATTACTGTGCCTGCTTAAAAAGCATGTTTTTTTTTTTTTTTTTGCTGAAAAGCTGTACCTTCTCACTGCTACCAGTACAGGATTTAAACTACACTTACTCACTGTTTGTACATATTGCAGGGGAAGTTGGCTGCAATCCCAACATTAGCTTGCTAATAACTTTTGATTATGAAAAGATTCTTGCAGACTTTATTTAGGAAAATATGCTCCTCTGTTGTTTTCTTGAATGATTGCAGAGTTGCAGTTTTTGAAGTCTAGGAAGCAGACTTTTCCAGCTTCCGTAAAATCCTCCTCTGACCTGGGCGACCAGTCCCAAGTCCTGCATGTGTTCGCTGTCCTGTACTTCAGACTCCATTGCATTAAAAATACATGCAACAAGGATTGCCAAAAAGTGGGACTTTTTACTTTCAAAAAAGAAAAAAATTAGAAGACTAAATACCCCCAAAACAACCTAGACTTTATCTTAACCGAAGTCAAGTACTTGTAACTTAAATACTCCATTTTTAAGGCTGCTTATTCTTCTGGGATTATTCTCTCATACATACATATATTTTCATACAACCTTTAATTACATCCTGACATATGATTTCTACCAGGAATGCCTGACACAGGAAGACTGGGGCACAGGAAAGAACTAGGACTCAGCAGTAGATAATTTTTTGCATAGTGGCTTATTATCTAAAAAAAGTTAGAAGGTTTAGCAGTTGAATGAAGCAGATGAAACAAGAATAAAGGTGGTATAATAGGTAAGGCAGCTAGATATACACGAAAGAACAGAAGTCTTTCATGTGTCTACCGCATATTGCCCTGCTGAACAAAGAATCTAAAGTCAAAGTCCCTATTTTGTGACTGTGCAGATTGCTGCTTGCTTTGTGTTCTTCATTTCCAGCCACTCATTTGCAAGCACCAGTCTCCCGGGCTCATTTGCTGGGCTCAGACTCTGATTTGCTTAAGGATTTGCTGGTTCCTCTTTGGATCTAGCCTCTTGGCTTTGTTTCAGTTTTCCCTGTATTAAATGGCAGTGATAATATTTACCCTGATAGTAAAATTGTGTATGACACTTATGAAGAATACAGTTGTTATAGCACTGAATAAAACAGAAAGCTAGGGAAAATAATACTTCCACATTATATGCAACAACTAAGACATAGTGTCATACATGAATAATGAAGATGAAAATTTGGAATATCTGTGTCCTTCCCCATCTTCTGAATCAGGGCCCTCGAATGAGAAAAGAGATGTCTTACTGTTTATAAGTAAGGTAAAAAACTAAGATAGATGAAGCAACTGTAAACCTGCTACTAACTCTGGAGTGTCTGACTTGGCAACACAAAAACACTTTTAAAATCACTTTTTGGGGCAGATCACCTATAAAGAGCGAAACACATTTTAAAATATTACTCAAGGAACTGTAAAAATCAATTTTTTGCCTAGTGTTCTAAGGAAATGAGGCTTATGTGATTGCCCTGTTAATTTTACCTCCTTCTTCCCTAGCTCTTGGCCAATTTCAACCAAATTCAGCAGTGGACTCTCAAGTGTATCCCATCCCCATGTATTTTGTGCCAATACAAAAACAAGTTGAAGAGTGCTTCATCGAAAAAAGTCTGCAGCAGGACAACAACAAGACATCAGAAGGTCACAGAGCTATAGGACACATAATTTTATAAAGTCTGCATTTCATGGAACTACTTATTGATCTCCTAAAACCGTGCAAACAGTCCTAGATTTACTGAGCAGCTCAGGAGTCTTCTGATTACCCCCTAGCACTGGCCAGAGTAGCAAGGTGCTTGGTATTATGTCACCTGGTTGGCATCACACAGTGGGACAATCCACTCCTCTGTCCAGGACCAGGTATTGACACAATTTTGGGGAGGCTTAGAAGTGCCTTCTGAGAGAGGTTTTCCTTCAGCATGGGCTCTTTCAGAAGTTTCTGCATTTTTGGTGGAGGGTAGTATTTTTCTATCAGGGAAAAATACCCTTTTAAACTTCTATAGGTCCTACAATAGCTTGATTAGCATCCCATTTGGCAGTCTTTTATTTGGACATGAATCTGTTGGCTCTCACAGGCCTGCCAGACCAAGCCTTTAATCTTTACAAATTGCAGTTCTAGATTAATGATAATAATGATATTTACAGTGCATTCACAATGAACCTGGAAGTCACGCGCAATTTGTGCTAAGAGGAGGAATGTCATTTGCCTGTGTCTGCCTTGCATCTGTAGAGTTTTCTGGAAGATGAGGGCTATCTTCAGTCTTTAGAAATGTATATCACTGGCCATCACCCAGGGCTTACGCTCATGTTAACCTTGCAGTGTTGGAAGCTAAAAACCAATTTGCATTGAACTGGAAATACAGTATGCACTCTGAGCTGTTAGATCTGCCTACTTATGTTGAATTATCAGGAATACCAATTATATTTTAAAATAGTGTAGAAAGTGCTTAAGAGGATGAGGTGATACTACAAGGAGGAGGTGGTTTTGAATTTGCCGTTCAAGGAGTTAATAAATAAGGTCCCCAAAAGACTGACGGCAGGAAACCAGAAATGATGGCATCGTATTCCAAAACCACAAGTGACAGTCAGATTTAGGATAAATGATTTTTGACACAATCAAAATGCCGGTGGGGAGGAATTTGAACTTTTAAATCCAGTTTGGGTTCTCTTTGGGGTCACATGAGCGCCGCAAGGGAGTGAACCCTTAGGGAAAAAAAGGGGGTTAGTAAAGCAGCACGCTAAGAGAGGCCCTGGCTTAACCCACGCGCCGCGAGAAGCGCTGCTTCGCCGGAGCGCGGTGGTGCCCCAGCGCGGAGTGGCCGCGCTCCGCGCCCGCCCGCGGGCTTTAAGACCCAGGGGCTGCTTCTGTCGGGAAAGGAAATGTTGCTTTTTGACAGCTGAGAGAAATCCCCCCAGTGCTGGCCGTGAGGAGAGAGAAGTGAAGTCAGTCACCTGGTGGTGAAGGACAGTAAAACAGGAAAGAAGGGGAAAATCTCTCTTTCCCTCTCTCCCTTCCTTCTCTTCTCTCTTCTGCCAGAGATCCACCTCCTATTTTCCTCCCAACTCTTTTAGCATAACCTTCAAAAGAAGACCATCCCCGACAGACTTTATCTTTATTTATTTTTTTTGTTAAGATAATACCTTTAGCTGCAAAAACAATTTTTGAGTATATGCAGGACTTGGGGGATTTTTTTATCTTGCCAGTGAAATTGTTCATTGCTAATGTCTTGCGCTCACAGGGTGCTAAATTAGCTGCCAGAGTAGGCATGACGGAGAGCAGCTTTTATCATAGACTCTTCTCTTCAGTTTGAACACATTTGCTTGAAATTTGCTGCATGATGCTGTCCAGGGAAGCAGTATTTTTTATCGGGATGCAGCGATTCGCTGGTTTCTGAGCTTATTGCAGAAGAAGAAATAATCTTAAACTGAGTGGATTTTTAATTTTGCTGTCTCCTCCTTTCATTGCCAGAGGACGCGAATCCCTTTCACCGGGGAAGGATCACCTGTCGCTTTAATCCTTAAGGAAGTTCTTCTTAAAAAAAAAAAAAGTGAATTATTTTATTTATTTATTTATTTATTTATTTTAACCGGTGGAGGCGTGATCGCGGAGAATGAGACTGAGGGGAGCTGCCAGGGTTTGGAGGACAAGGCTGAGTTTAGGCTGGAAACTGAGAGACTAGATTCCCCCCCCCTTTCCCCTCCCCCCTCCGCTTTTTTTAAATTTTTTTTTGGCACAACTTCCCTCGTTCCTCTCCGCTTCGCTTAGTTTCGCTTTATGGACAGATCAGCAAACCTGGATGCGGAGGAGCTCAAGGTAGGCGAGCCGCCGGGCGCCGTCATGCTTATTTGGTGCGGAGCCCGTGCTGCCTCTCCGCGGCCGCTGTCTGGCCGCGGGGGTCGGG